>NC_134691.1:134383790-134678790 GCF_050947455.1 Rhinoderma darwinii | reverse complement strand
ATTTTCATAATTTACCAGATTAAGCCCCATTCACATCACCTGAGGAAATACTAGAGAATATTCCCCTCTACCATTGTGCCACGAAATGATTCTTGTTTTGTTCCAAAAAAGCATACTGGAGAACAAATGTCCTCTACGTTAGGGACCTTATGTGGGTATGCATTGCTCATCCGATTTCTGTAGTTGGTGTAAAGCATATTAGTATGCAGTTTGAGGGGTGTTTAGTGGCAATACTTACCATTTCATTTTTCAGATGTCCATAGTTTAAGATAACTAATGTACTTTAACGATATGTTCACATGTGCCAGTTTTGGTACTGCGGCAAGCTGTACCACTACCACACCTGAAAAAATGGCTTTGCTGTGTTTTTTCTTAAAGGTGTTGTCCCACATCGACAATCTCTTTCCATATGCCCTATTAGACAGAAGCATAACTGTTACGCATTGGATTGTAAGAATACTGACATCAGAATAGCAATATCATTTTCATATACATTAATATGTATCTTGCACATGTGGTACTTCTAGTGTGTATAACAGCAATACATTGGGAAATCATACACAATAATGCAAATAGCAGAATATTTCCGTTTTCATTCCAAGAATTCAAAATGCTGTAAGTAATCCAAATCCAATTTAGTTTTTAAGGATGAAAAACATGGCGGTCAATATCCTATCATTTAATATATACACCAAAAACCCCTAAACTTCTGACATTTACATTTTTTTCTTTGTCAGTGAGACATCTGAGCTTCCATCGGTGTGCCATGTATGTGTAACCCTGTGACTGCCTGAATAGTAATTAGAATAATGTTATATTGTAACCCACCGAAAATGAGCCACAATTTACCAAATTCACATAAAGATTTTTTTTAAATGTTCATTGTTTTTCTAAATGTTTTTGTTTTATGAATTTAGCCAAATTTTTTATTGCTATTATTATTACTAATAATATTAGACATGTAATATTATAGAGGTTATGTTATCTGCTTTCTTTGTCAGGTTACAGCTGGGTGATTAAAATTTGTTTTGACCTTTGGATGTTTTGTTCATCTTTACAAATGGGACAGAGTAAGATACATTACCACAGTATGTACATTGGGATTAGCAATGGAATGGAAAATTGAAAGTGCATGGTTACACTTGACAGGGGGTCAGACCAGACAAATCATTAATATCCATAGTTGGATGATTTGTGGTAAGATCTTTATTCGTGGTAAATTTGAAGGTTATAAGGTGTACTATTAGATGATGTAAAATAGCCGCAATAAAGTGCACTTATGAGGAACTTCTGGCCTTACTGCCCTACATTCCTCTGAGACCAATGCAATGTTCTTAAAGGCAGACTATCTTTTTATCTTTTTGGCTGACATTGTGGCTCCACAGATTTCAGTAATCCAATAACACACATGACCTCTAGTTATTAGCAGCCTTCCAATTAACGTCATTTTTCAAATCTCTTGGGAATTAAAAAACATTTTAACTGCAGATTTTAAGGTCTTCACCAGGAATATACAGGTCACTCTCATAGAGTATAAGTGTGAGTGGAGCGGATGTTGAAACAGTAGAAGGGTGAGGTCTGTATTTTCAGGTCAACTATACGAACAAATGTTGTGGTTTACTCTTTGTGGATATGAAGCCACCATATGATCTCAAAGTTGAAGATCAAACCGTTCACATAAAGTACTTGAAGACCACATACCAGTGTTTGCCTAGTCATGTTAGAAGAGGCGGCATAAATAAGTGTCAGTCCGTATCTGGCTGTGCTTACATCGCCATTGATGATGCCAGGAGCCAATTAAATTGATTTTAATCCATCCTGCAGAACACATCTGAAAATAGTACAAGAAAGACTTTATGACTTCATACCTGCATTCTCAGTTGTGGAACTTGGTTAAAATGAGATTGAATAAACAGGCAAAAGAGAATATACCCAGCTATTTATTCTTTTTTATTTGTAGAAATATGGTTTGCCAGGATATAAAATTTATTTTAATTTAAAGGGAACCCGTGCTTTAAAAATGCATTTCTAGTTACAGACAGTATGTTATAGAGCAGGAGAAGCTGAGCAGATAGTTTTGTGGGGGAAAAATTAATTATAACTTTTTTAATCTAAACTTCTAATCATTCTGGGCTTAGGAGTCCAGTGGGCGGTCCTCTGTATGGACTGACACAGTGAAGGCTGTCAATCATTGAATAAGACCACCCACTGGACTCCTAAGCTAAGACAGAGCAGATGCTTACATGAACAATATTAAAATAATAAAATATAAGTTATACTGAATCTTTTCCCACAAAAATACAAGTAACATACACAAGATTAACAGGCAGAAAGAAGGGGGGATGAGAGAGGAGGAGAGTGGAGCAGGGAAGCATCTGTTCATTCTTAGGTGGGTGATCAGAATTTATTTTTATGGTTAAAACTTTCTGATACAGAAAGTAAGGGAAAAGTAAGCGCAGCACTAGAGCATAAAGTACTTTTCTAACAAGTAATATACTATACATACTAACAGAAAAGGAGCATAAGTAATAGTAGATTTTGGATGTGGTCTTTTCTCGCTGCAATTTTGTTCATAACTGTATTCTGAGAGCCATAACTTTTTCATCTTTCCATCAACGTAGCTGTAAGAGGGCTTGGGGTACATGTTATGTTATGTATGAAGGTCATGTTATGTATGCTTTTTTGTGATTTGCTTTTACACAGTTCTCCGTGTGGTATAAAAGACATGTTAACTTTATTCTAACAATCCTTAAGATTATAACAATCCTTATGATTATATTATTATAGTATATATTTATGTTCTGCTAGTTTTGCACAATAAAAATCACTTTTTATTGTAGATAGTTTGCTTTTTTGTCGCCTCATTTCGAGAGCCATAACATTTTTATTTTCTATCAATGTAGCTTTTTGAAGGCTTTTTTCGGAACGAGTTGTCTTTTTAATTGGTACCTTTTAGGGGTACATGGAACTCATCAATTAACTTTCATCAAATTTTTTAGAGCAATTTAGCCTAGGTTTTACTTTTTTTTTTTAGAATGTAATTTATTGTGATTCATCAATAACATGTTAATTTTACTGTATAAGTCGTAAGGATTGCAATGATGTCCTATGTGTATAGTTTATTATTTTGTTTTACACTTGTGCCTCATATAATCCCTTTTTTGGGAAAAAAAATTATTTGCTTGTTTTTAAACTTTGGTTATTATTTCTGGTTTGATCCCATAATCCCTGTATTATGCCTGTTAGTATTACACTGGCAGGTAGTCTATTAGGCATCATTAGCGGCATTATGATTGTTAAATGTAAATGCCACTCATAGTGACAATTACCTTTACGATAGGCATTGCTGCCTAGAACATGGCTCTGGAGAATATGTGGCTATCAGAGCATGCTGGAAGTTGTAGTTTTGCAAAAGTTTAAGAGCCACAGTTTGGAGACCACTGCCTTACGCCTCATGCAGACGACCGTGTGCGCCGGTCGAGTCCTGTCAGTGATCCAAGCAAAGATAGGACATGTTCTATCTTTCCTCGGATCAGAGACTCGGACCATTTTTCAAGGATCCAATTCACCCGCTAAAGTGAATGGGTCCGTGAAAGCTAATGGGTTCCACTCAAAAACGGCCCGAGTGGCACGGCGGTCGTGTGCATGAGGCATTAGACTCTCGCCTCAAAGACACACTGATAATTTTGTCATAGCTTATGGAGTACAGGGCACAAAAAGAAGCAGATTGCAGTAGTGGTGCCATAGACTTATGGACAGAGTCATGCTTTTGGTTGAAGACATTGGAAATAGTAGGCAAATAGTGGTGTTAAGAATATGATATTTGCCGCTTTTAGTTAGAACAAGATGACATGGTCCGCATATCCAGTATTTTCTAGTGATCCATTGCAGCTAAGTTTAATCTAAGTATTACAGTGTGAACATTTTGATCACACTGTATAAGCCCACCTGCCACTTCACGGTGAACCCACTAAATGTGCGTCCCTACGCTAAATATTTGCACGACCGCACCACGACCACTGCAACACAACATGTGCAAGAGGAAAAACCCAGAAGCCCAGTAACACCTCTACTGCCAGGCTAAGCATTTTGGTTCTGGGCCACAACCCCCCACCACAAGCACAGCACCACAGCAACAAAGACCACCGTACAGTCCTGCACACAAGTCGACAGATGAGAAAACTCACTTTTCCAAGTAGCCCCAGTGTACAGCCATGTCACTATAAGCCTTTATGCAGTCTCCACACATGCTTGCAACAACGATCAAAAGACTTTTTTTTATATAAAGATTGTAGACCAGGCCTTTTATCATGTTTGTAATCAGAAGCATATTTTTTATTATTTTTTTAAATGCAAAAAATTGTTAGCCCTTTGGCACTGGAAACTTTGAGTTACATATACTACGGGAATCTCCCATTGTAGAGCCAAATTTAAGCTCTGTCGCATGCAACTGAATGCCATACAGTTGCATAAGTCGCCCAAAGGCCAACCTTGTAAAAAAAAAAAAAGTATACCGCACGGTAGTATATTTTTTTTTACATTGGATGATTGTATAGGTAAGTGCAGCAGGCTGCACTTTTTTATTTGGTGGAAAAAAAGGTATTCTGATGCATGCCAACCAGTAGGAGACTACCGACCTGTTCGGTGTATGCTCCGGTAGAATTTCCCAGCACATATACGCCGAGAATGTACACAGAACCTAGTGACTTACCCCTTGACGGCCGTGGCCACGGACGTGTATGTTCTCTGCTGCGTCATCCCCCATTGAGGCACCACCGACACTCACTTCCTGGTATCTAGACTGTCTCCCGGAGGGCACGCGCGCCCGCACGTGCATTGTCTTGAAGGGCCAGTGCGCGCATAATTGCTGGAAGTCTGCAATCAAGCCCAGAATGCTACTGGACTATAAAAGGGGCTCTGCAATCTTGTTCTTTGCCTGAGCATTGTTCGTTACCCAAAGTTTGTCGTGCTAATGGTATCCTAGTGTCTTCTAGTTTCCAAGTGTTCCCTGTTCCTGTATCCTGTATCCTGTGCTATCCAGATCTAGTACCGTGCTGAGCTGTTGTGTTGTGCTGCATTCCACGCCTGTTCTGCTACGCCACGCTTGACGTCTACCTGCCGCCTGGTCCCAGCCGAGCCTGCCTTGCTACTGTCTGAGTTGCCACAGGTACCGTTTCTGGACTATAGACTCTGTACTATACCTGTTTGGTCAGCTACGCGGTACGGTCCAGTGGGTCCACACCCCGCATCGTGACAGTACGCTCAGGCCATGGACCCCGTTGGTCAATTCAAGGGCATGTCACCCTCCCAAGCCATGCCGGCGGACCTGCAGGATCTCTGAGCAAGACAGGATCCACTTCTTGTGGCAGTGGACTCCATGGCACAGCAGCTAGGGACACTAGCTGCTTCCCTTCCTGCCTCTATGCAAATCCTCAGATCGACCCTCCTGCTACACCTCCTAGTAGTTCCGGCTCGGATCCTCGGTTCTCACTTTCATTACCTTCTCTGTTCTATGGAGACGCAAGTACGTGCCGGGGGTTTCTGAACCAATGCTATATCCATTTTACTTTACACGCCCGAGCATTTCCGTCGGACGGAACCAAGATCGCCTTCATCGTGTCTCTACTTGGCGGCAAGGCCCTGGCATGGGCAAACCCTATCTGGGAACGTCAGGGACCCGAGACCCAAGACTTCCGTGGGTTTGTGTGGTTATTCCGGACTGTTTTCGAGGAGCCAGGACGAGTCTCATCGACAGCCACTGCTATCTTTAACCTTCACCAAGAGGACACAACTGTGGGCGAATACACCATCCAGTTCCAGACCCTGGCAGGAGAACTATCCTTGAAGAATGAGGCCTTGGTGGCATCCTTTTGGCATGGTCTATTGCCCGAGATCAGGGACGAACTTGCTACTCGAGATCTGTCACCTGCCTTGGACGACCTGATTCTGCTTGCCACTCGGGTGGACATAAGACTGAGGGAGAGATCTCATGAGGTTCTTCAGGAGAGACGGCTTCCTAGACTGGCACCCAACTTTCAGCAACCCCTCTTGCCTCCATCTACTGCTTTGCCCGAGGTTCCGATGAAAGTGGATTGGCTAAAATTGTCCGTCCAGGAGAAACAGCACAGGCGCACCTCTGGACTCTGTTTATATTGCGGCCTCGCTGGCCATGTCGTGCGTCTCTGTCCTCAGAAGCCAAAAAACCCCAGCAGCTAGGTTTGGTTGGAGAGACAACACTGGGCGCTACTGCATTTAATCAAGAACTCTCGTCCAAACTGTTCATTCCCATAACCATCATTGCTGGCGAGAGGCCCCATCCAGTCTCTGCCTACCTGGACTCTGGCTATGCAGCCAATTTCATCTGCCAAGACCTTGTGAATCTTCTTCAGTTGCCCACTGTCCTGCTGGAAAGGCCGTTGATCGTTGCCTCGGTAGATGGACTGCCATTGCCTGACCCAGTTTTGTCTGTGACCAAGCCATTTAGACTTCAAGTGGGAGCTCTTCATTCTGAGCTCATCTCCCTGTTTGTCCTGTTCAAGGCCATCAACCCCATGCTGCTGGGTTTGCCTTGGCTCCATTTGCACACCCCAGTCCTGGATTGGAACTCCGGAAAGGTTCTCCACTCGGGTCCCAAGTGTCTGGACCGCTGTCTGGGTCATATCCAGCCACCGCAGCCTCCTCCGCTTCAGTCATTGGCAGGGTTGCCTTCTTGTTACTCTATGTTCTCTGATATCTTCGATAAGATGGAAGCTGAGACCTTGCCGCCTCATCGAGCATATAATTGTCCGATCTACTTAGTTCCTTATTCCTCTCCTCCTCGCGGTAGAGTGTACCCTCTCTCCTTGCCAGAGACCCAGTCTATGTCTGCCTACATTAAAGAGAATCTGGAGAGGGGCTTCATTCGTAAAACCTCATCCCCGGCCGGAGATGGGTTCTACTTTGTCAAGAAGAAAGATGGATCCCTCCGACCCTGCATTGACTACCGAGGCCTCAACCAGATCACGGTGAAGAACAGGTACCCACTGCCTTTGATTTCAGAACTGTTTGATCGTATACGCATTTTTTTCTAAACTGGACCTGCGGGGGGCCTACAATCTGATCCGGATTCCTCAAGGTGACGAGTGGAAGACTGCTTTTAATACTCGTGATGGGCACTACGAATACGTAGTTATGCCCCGCGGTGTTTCAAGAATTTGTCAATTACATTTTTCGTGATCTCCTTTATGTTTATGTTGTGGTGTATCTCGATGACATTTTGATTTTTTTCCCAGATCCAGTAACTCATCAGAGTCATGTCCGCCAGGTGTTGCTTCGTTTAAGAAAGAATCACCTTTATGCCAAGCTCGAGAAGTGTGTATTTGAAAAAAAGTCTCTTCCTTTCCTGGGCTATATCATCTCCGATCAGGGTCTCAAGATGAACCTTGAGAAGGTAAAGGCTGTCCTGGAGTGGCCACGCCCCCAAGGCTTAAGGGCCATACAACGTTTCCTAGTATTCGCCAACTTCTACCGGCTGTTCATTCCCAACTTCTCATCTTTGACAGCTCCCATCTCTATCCTCACTAAAAAGGGTATGAATGCCCAGGTATGGATTTCGGAGGCAGAAGCCACATTTAAATCCTTTAAAAAAGCTTTCACGTCAGCCTCTATTCTTCACCACCCTGATGTACCACTACAGTTTTCTTTAGAGGTGGATGCTCCCTCTGTTGGTGCTGGTGCACTGTTGTTCCAGAAAGGTTCGAAGGGCAAGACTGTGGTATGTGGCTACTATTCTAAGCTGTTTTCTCCCACAGAGCGCAACTACTCGATTGGGGATCGGGAGTTACTGGCCATCAAGCTGGCTCTGCAGGAGTGGAGACACCTACTGGAAGGCGCAGCCCATCCTATCTTGGTCTTCACGGATCACAAGAACCTGACCTATCTACAGATGGCCCAGTGGTTGAATCCTCGTCAAGCCTGGTGGTCGTTGTTCTTTGCTCGGTTCCGGTTCGCACTCCACTACCGACCTACCGACAAGAATGTGAGGGCCGATGCCTTGTCTTTGTTTTTGAAACAGAGGACACTGTGGAGTCCCCACAGAATATTATTGAACCTTCCTGCATCTTCTCTGTGAACCCTCTGCAACTTGGAGACATTCCTCCGGGAAGGACTTTTGTGCGTCTGGCAGACATAGGAAGAATCCTCCACTGGTGTCACAGTTCCAAGCTGGCAGGTCACGCGGGTGCTCGTAAGACCCAAGATCTAATCGCCCGCCAGTTTTGGTTCCCACGCTGCCCAAAGACGTCATGGACTTTGTCTCCTCATGTACGGTATTCGCAGCAAATAAAGTTGCCCACTCCAGACCTACTGGTCTGCTCCAGCCACTGCCTGTGCCCGTTGCTCCCTGGCAGCATATTGCAATGGACTTTGTCACGGATCTCCCTCCCTCTGCGGGTTGCAGTGTGATCTGGGTGGTGGTGGATCGATTTTCTAAGGTGGCTCATTTTGTTCCCTTGACTGGCCTGCCTTTTCTGCGCGATTGGCCGAACTCTTCATTCAACACATCTTCCGTCTGCACGGATGGTCCCGGCATATTGTCTCGGACCGAGGGGTCCAGTTCACCTCGAAGTTTTGGAGAGCACTCTGCGGTCTCCTCGGTGTAAAGTTGGACTTCTCTTCGGCCTATCATCCCCAATCCAATGGGCAAGTCGAGAGAACTATCTGCGTCACTTTGTTTCCAGACGGCATGATGACTGGGTGCAGCTGCTCCCGTGGGCAGAATTATCCTATAATAACCACACTAGTGAGTCCACCACCTCCAGTCCGTTCTTCATCGTCTACGGCCAACATCCTCGTATGCCTCTTCCTGTCTCTACTATGTCCCAGGTGCCTGCAGCTGACACTACCTTCAGGGACTTTCTGCAAATATGGCAACAGACCCGATCTTCTATCCTTCTGGCAATGGACCGCATGAAGAGAAAGGCAGATACAAGAAGACGGTATCCTCCTCAGTTTCATCCAGGTACGAAGGTCAGGTTGTCCTCAAAGAATATCCGGCTGAGGGTGCCGTCCTGCAAATTTACCCCTAGGTTCCTCGGACCCTTCGAAATCCTGCTACAGATTAATCCGGTGTCTTACAAGCTGCGGCTGGCTCCTACCCTTAAGATCCCTAACTCCTTCCATGTCTCCTTGCTGAAGCCCGTGTTCCTGAACCGCTATTCCAGGACTCCTAGTTCCTCAGTGGTCCCTGGTGGCTCGTCTGGAACTTTCGAAATAAGGGAGATTCTGGCCACCAAGACGGTGGGAGGAAGGACATTTTATTTGGTGGATTGGAGGGTGTTCGGTCCAGAAGAGAGGTCTTGGGAGCCAGAGGAGAACATCGATGTTCCTCGTGAGGAAGTTTCTCTCCCGCTTTGGTCCCAAGAAGAGGGGGCGTAAGAGGGGGGATACTGTAACGTCTATGTAACGTCCATGGTCGCTGACCACAAACTTCTTCCATCCAGTCAACGCCCTTCTCTCCAGAGATGTCTGCACATACGGCCGTCCTGTTCCTCAGTGACCACCAGGGTGCGCTTGCGAGCTTAGTCCAGACTTAAGAAGCCAGAGCGCACGCATGAGGGAGATTGAGCTGATTGCTCCCAGAGCACCCTGGGCTATAAGAATGTCTCAGCCCCTTCCTCCCACGCCTGAGCGTTGTTGTCATGTCCTAAGTTTGTCTTGCAAATGGTCCCCTAGTGTTTCCTGCTCTCAGTGTTCCCTGTTCCTGTATCCTGTATCCTGATCTAGTGCCGTGCTGAGCTGTTGCTGTGCTGTGCTGTATACCACACCTGTCCTGCTACTCCACACCTGACAACTACCTGATGCCTATTTCCAGCCAAGCCTTCCTTGCTACTGTCCGAGCTGCCACAGGAACCCTATATGAATTATAGACTCTGACCTGCGCCCTGTTGGCCAGCTGCCATACCGCCAAGGCGGTACGGCCTATTGGGTCCACGAACCCTACGTGACAGTCTATGGGCACAGCCCGTCGTTCTGACTTACCCCTCGACGGCTGTGGCCACGGACATGTGTGTTTTCTGCTGCGTCGTCCCCCAGTGAGGTGCCGGCACTCACTTCCTGGTATCGAGACTGCCCCCCGGAGGGCACGCGTGCCCGCGCGTGCACGGCCTTAAAGGGCCAGTGCGTGGATAATTGCAGGAAGTCTGCATTCAAGCCCAAAATGCTACTGGACTATAAAAGGGGCTCTGCCCTCTTGTTCTTTGCCTGAGCTTTGTTCGTTACCTAAAGTTTGCCTTGCTAATGGTCTCCTAGTCTCTTCCAGTTTCCAAGTGTTCCCTGTTCCTGTATCCTGTTTCCCGCGCTATCCAGATCTAGTACCGTGCTAAGCTGTTGTTGTGTTGTGCGGCATTCCATGCCTGTTCTGCTACGCCACGCCTGATGTCTACCTGCCGCCTGGTCCCAGCCGAGCCTGCCTTGCTACTGTCCGAGTTGCCACAGGTACCCTTTCTGGACTATAGACTCTGTACTTTACCTGTTTGGTCAGCAACCATCCCTCTACGCGGTACGGTCCAGTGGGTCCACACCCCGCATCGTGACAACAGTGGCTTAGCCAGGCATACAACAGAACAGTGTCGCTCAATGTTTCTAAGCCATGTACCCCTTAAGCAAATAAATTACATCCGAGCACGCCCAAGGCTCTGATCATAGACTGTGTTGTACTTTAAAAGCACAGAATAAGGGCCACGTGAATATCCCCTGGAGACAAGGAGCGTACACTATGGGGTACATATACCGCAGGTTGAGAACCTAGGTATTAGAACACTAGACAACAATAGACAACTTTTTTCCCTCTCCTTTTTTATGAATACAGATGACTTTGTGTGTGATCATGGCACGAAGACCCACAGGCTAGAAACTGGGTTCGACCTCCCAATTGAATAAAACTTAACTATCTTTCCATTCCTATAAATGCTACCATGCCTCTCTAACTGTAGTTACCTATAGAAGGACAGTTTGAATAATATTTGGAATAGTATTATTGGCAGCCAGCAGCACCAATAGCAGCAGCAGAGATTTTCTCTTTACCTATACCACAACGATTTCAAGAAGACTATAATTTGGTATATTGGAAGACAGTCCCTTTCTGCTCTCTGAGCCAGAGGGAACTTTGCACTCTACACTCACCAATCTTCAGGTCTTAGTACAAGTCTTGTCATTAATGATATAGGTACCACAGACCATGAGCCTTCAGGCACTGCCTAAATTCCTGAATGGTCAGTCCATCACTGCCTATAAACCTGAATTAAATTAGCTGAGGGAGGACTAGATTATTAATTTACAGTTCAGATACAAACATTGCCAAGGACAGCACCAACTGTAAATAAAAATCTGATGTAGGATTGAAATCTAGGGATAGGGTAGAAACTTAGTGGGACACAACCTGCGCCACAACAAATGATGTGTTTGCTACTCCCTTAAATATCTAAGCTACACCGTCAACACAGAAAAGTCCTCTTCAACAATGGCGCTCAGAGCTGAAGAGGACCAGGAGCTAAAGAAAACCTGGGAACGAAGAGCGGTGAGTGCAGCCGGACATTATCATGCAAATCAAATCTAATAGATAACAGTCAATTTACTTGGTGTCATATTGGGGGCTATCACCCCCCTCAATCCACCCCTACCCAAGACATACACAGTAACCATATAGGGGCCTTTGGTCTTGGGCTTTACAATAATTTCAAACGCTCAACATGGTTTCCTGGTTCTAGAAGAAAACTTTAATCCTAAATCTGCTCCCATAAACCCAATAAAAACAGATTTCTGCAATAACAATCATATCCAATTTTAAAGCAAAGCATCCTGAAGCATTAGACAAACTATCTTAGGGGAAGCTAAGACAGCTCTGCATCTTGATAAGTGGAAAAAATATGAAATATTGTTCGACGAGAAAACGGTCTTAAATTGGATCAATAATAATTTTATTGTCCAGTTACTTTATAACAAAACATAATCTAGGATTGTCTATACTTACTAGCTTCATGCTAGGCAATGAGCAAATAACATTTGCTGTTGTATTTACAAATTGTATAATAATGTGATGGCTGCAAACCAAGATGTAGCCTTAAGGATGTAGCTGAACAGTGAGGCAGCTTGGGTGGAATAAAATCAAAAGTGTTAGCAGATTAATGCCAGAAGGGCATGCATTTGATTGGGGTAGGGAGCAAAATGGCTCATGGGACAATGCCTTGGCCCTGAGTTAAGGAACTGGACATGTGTTTTTGTTTTTAATGACTAAATATGCCTGTGACAGTGAGAGCATTTTTTTGGCAGTGATGGATTTTAGTTGAGTAACCTACTTTGTAATTACAATGTCTCCTTTTCCTACTTGTAATGTTTCAAAACTGGAAGGAAGGGAGACAGAGGAATGTAAACATGGCTAAACAGTGCACTTTCCACCAATCTCCAGGGATGTCTCCTCCTTTACACAACATCTCAAATATTTTGCCCACTCAGTCTCTCTTGGTGATATAAATGCCATGCTCTGTTATCTCATATGAGGCTAAAGTTATATTTTTTTCTAAATAAATGATTTATGATTTAATATTATTCAAAAAATGAAGACAGCACTCAAAATAAATTTTTGCAAATACTTTATAATTGTATCGAAGCCGTCCAATACACGACGTGTGACATTTTGGGCACTGATCGATACTTGATGCGAGGCGGTGGCTCTGTGTGTCACACCAAGTATAGATCAGTTATTGCCTGATGAACTTCAGACATCAGAGTGACTGAAATGTTGCACATGTGTATTTGGAGGCTTCAAAAAAATGTGGAAGCCTTACAAATTTTTTTTTTAAGTGCTGTCTTTATCTTTTGAATAATATTCAAAAAATTTAATTATATTAAATAGTTCATTAACATTACTTGTAACTGATGGACAGAAATTATCTTATGTGGTCTCTTACTCAGCAAACATGGCTTTTACTGCATGAACCCACTATACTATATATGCCAGACAATGGTTAAATAATCATGAGACAATCTTTTACTACTTTAAACTTAACATTGTTGGGGGCCAAATATGCCAACACTAACATATTTAACCCTTTTATAACCAAGGGTCATTAATACCCCCCTGTGTCCAGGTCAAATTTTCCATTTCAGATATGCACTTCTTTAAATGATAATATCATTGCAACCACTTTGAATATCACAACTATTTTTCTTTGTTTTTTGTTTTTTACAAGACTTATGAGGCTTTCATTTTCTAGATTAGTTGAAATAAATAATTCCTTGTTTTTAATTTTTATTTTGAGCAGACAAATCACAGAAAATGTGAAAAAAACACTTTTCTGTAATTTTTTATATATATTTCTCCTATTTTATATATATATATATATATATATATATATATATATATATATATATATATATATATAAAAAAAGATGTAGAGCACAGTAACGGCACCAGGACTTCAAGGTAGATGAAAGCAAAAGTGGATTTATTTCACCTCAACACAGCAACGTTTCGGTTCAACAGGAACCTTTCTCAAGCTGGCTTGAGAAAGGTTCCTGTTGAACCGAAACGTTGCTGTGTTGAGGTGAAATAAATCCACTTTTGCTTTCATCTACCTTGAAGTCCTGGTGCCGTTACTGTGCTCTACATCTTTCTCTATTGGATTTTGGGGAATTGATTCACCCCCAGGTAACGTGCACATGGCCTGATTTGTTATAGCATTGGAGTGCTGTGTTCATCTACTCTGGACTGTATATATATATATATATATATATATATATATATATATATAGATAGATAGATATATATATGTACATATACATACACTGCCACCCTGGATCGCTGTGAGCGGATAAGAGGGCTATAAGGCTATATTCACACAACGTTAAAAAAAGGGGCAGTTATTTAACGAATTAACTGTCAGTTTTTCGTGGCTGTTTTGCATCAATGTGTCTCAAATTTGAATCCATTTCCTGGCTGTCTAACCGTTTTTCAGCGACATTTGCCATCCATTTTTCATGGACGTTAAAAAAATTGATGAATTTTATTTGTTAGGGTTTTTTTATCGCAGCCACCTGAAAAGACCACAGTGGCCATGTAGATAGTGACACAATACCACTGTAGATAGTGCCATAGTTCCCACTGTAGATAGTGCCCACATAGTGCTGCACACAGTGCCCATGTAGATAGCGCCACAGTGACCCCTGCAGGTAGTGCCCATATAAACCACAGTGCCCATGTAAATAGTGCCACAGCCCCTGTATATAGCACCCCCTGTAGACAGCACCACACCCCCTGTAGATAGTGCCACCCCTGCAGATAGCACCACCGCCCTGCAGATAGCACCTCCCCCTGCAATTTGCACCATCCCCCTGTAGATAGTGCCACCCCCTGTAGATAGCGCCGCCCCTGTAGATAGCAACATCCCCTCTGTAGATAGTGCCACCCCCTGCAGATAGCGCCACTTCCCCTGTAAATAGTGCCACTCAACCTGTATGTATCAGAACCCCCCCATAATTGGCACCCCCTTCCTGTAAATAGTACCACTGTAGCTCCCTGTAGGAGCGGAATCCATCTGGCCGGGGATTCTGCTCCTAGAGGGAGCCCCTAATGTCTCTGTCAGTATATGGACAGTGACATTAGGGACTAACTCTAAAAGTGAAATCCCCTGCCTCAGTGTCGGCAGCGCTGTGGCCGGGGATTCCGCTCCAGGAGTAGCCCCTGACATTACTGTCCATATATGGATAATGACGCCAGGGGCAATCTCTAGAAGCGGAATCCCCGGCACAGAGCTATCTGACACCGGGGATTCCGCTCCTAGAGAGAGCCGCTGACGTCACTGTCCATATATGAATGGTGACACCAGGGGCTTCTCCAGTAGCGGAATCCCCGGTCAGAGTGTCGACCACGGATTCCGCTCCTAGAGAGAGCCCCTGATGGTGGACAATGATGTCAGCGGCTCTCTCTAGAAGCGGAATCCCCGCCACAGAGCGAGCTGACACCGTGGACTCCGCCCCTAGAGGGAGCTTAGGTAGCGCTATCTGGAGGGGGTTTTGCACTAATTACAGGGGGTTGTGTGTGGCACTATCTACAGTGGGGGGTGTAGTCCGGTGCTCTTAAAGCCCCGGCAGAAATGAGAGTGCAGTGCTGCTCACACTGAAACAGGAATGCACTTATTAAACCCTGTGCAAGGTTGTCAACGTTTATACGCGTGGCAACTGTACAGGGCATTGGCAGTTGGAACGTATATAGCCGTCGTGAAGGTGTTAATTAACAGATTTTGGGCGAATCAACATAAAATCATATAATAATTACAATGTAAATGTTTCTATGCTTCCTCTATTTAACAGATTTTAGTTATTTTTTTTATTTATTCCATTTTTAGTGCAATATCAGTTGCATGTGAGTGGCTGCCTGCTTATCTATGAACACTGTAAGCCATTCTGCTTCTTCTATCACAAGGTAACGGAGCAACTTATATGGAGCCAGATGTCTTCTGTGCACTGCCGTTTTGTCTCAGTCAGGTGCCAGTTTTACAGAGATATTCTCCTCTAGAAGTAGTGCTTCTAGAGGAGAATACCTTTATACATATGTAGTGCGATGAAGAATGCCTAGTTTTTTTTTCCCTTTTTGGTTTTATTAGTTTGGAATCAAACAGGAAAAGCTCTGCATGCCTCCATATGGAATCAAAGACATGTAGAGGTACAGTAGGGGCCTCCTGGACCTCTATGGCAGCCCTCTTACAGCTCCATACAAAACAGGGCCATAATACGTCCATATGCATGCGTGCTTAGGCAGTTTGGATAATCTGAACTGTGACTTGTAGCTCCTCGAGTTTTCCTTTGCATTTATTTTTATAAACACCCCTCAAAATCTTTTACTTTCCTTGCAGACACCAACATCCAATGCATACACAGATTCATTTCCTGTCCACCTATTAAAATTAATATAGAAAAAGTGAAAATGTCCCATCGCACAGAATTAAAACCCATATGATTCAAGAAAGAGCTAAGTCACTGTTACAACATTTATCCCAAAACTGATAAAATGTCATGAGCTCACTTTTGAACATGTCCTTTCTGATAATGATGATGAACCTTATGGCATTATTTGTGTTGTTATCAACAATTATAACAAACCAATTGTGCTCCCTAATTTCTAACAGTAAATTTTGTCTGAGAGGTACATAGATATCCAAAAAAGTATGTTTAGTTTTTTTGCAAAGCACTAAATTGAAAACCGCTGTTACAGACTGAATTACACTCCAAATATTATTTCTTCCAAAATAACAGGTCAGTATGACCTGCCTGTGTTGTAGTGTGTATTAAGGGTGGAAAATATCACAAAAAAACAAACATTGCCAATGCTTCATTAAAACTGTTGGTACTAAATTGTATATGTCTGGTAATATAAAATTGGGCTCTCGGATTCCATCTTGTTAGTCGTGTACTTTGCATTACTGTGCCCATTATTCTT
Organism: Rhinoderma darwinii; assembly: GCF_050947455.1. Taxonomy (NCBI): domain Eukaryota; kingdom Metazoa; phylum Chordata; class Amphibia; order Anura; family Rhinodermatidae; genus Rhinoderma; species Rhinoderma darwinii. The sequence continues at coordinate 134,662,319 of NC_134691.1, read as the reverse complement.
GACCAAAGAAAGGTATCAGTTTATTTTGATGTAAATACATTTGTTGCCGTAAGTTTATGTTTTTTTTTTTACAATCACGGGCGAGGATGGAGAAGAATGAAAAAAGTAGGCACTGTAGAGTGTTTTCAGCCATTTTCATTGTATAGCCAGTTGTGCAGTTGTTCTGATATGAAAGCCAACAAAAAGCCTTTGTTTGAGTTCATTCTTCATCCTTTTCCCATATGTTGTCATTTTTTCTTAAAATTAGAAACAGAGTAAAAAACAATACTGCAGCCAGCTTTTTATTTTTTTGCTTAAGTACAGCATTTATGACAACAGTGTGTCTTATCAGACATATCAGCTATGTCTGATATTTGGATGTTAGGAGTTACTTTTCACTAGGCTGGCCTTATTATGGATAGTGCCCTGTGCAGTCATTTCTGTTGGTGCCCCCTCCCCACACAATGTACAAATAACCATACCAAACAGTACCTTATTATAATGGCTAAAAAGTATGGTGCTCAAATAGCTTTTCCAAATAACACATACAGTTGCCTAAATAACATCGCTATACAGTGCACCACCACCATATACATAAAAAATTATATACTGTACTGTACCACACAAGGCATAGTAGTAAATACTACTATAAAGTGCTCAAATAATACCATCATACAGTGACCAAATAACAGCTCCATATACAGTTCCCCTGAGGCACCACTTCAGCTGGTGCGGCTGTTTGCACACCACTAAGGCCAGCCCTGCAAATAACTGAGATTAGGTATATATATATATATATATATATATATATATATATATATATCACATAAACACAAGAATTTGAACAGCACATTCCAACTAAATGATATAAAATGTGTATGCAGGTGTAGGAGCACCTGTGACTTCAAATATACAGCAGAAAAAGAATGGCAACAGCACACTGCGACACTAATGCCACCTAAACCACTAAATATAAATAAATATGCATTACTGCTAAATCTACTTATAATAGGGAGGTTCTTAGTGCACATTTTGATCAAAAAGTGTTTTCCCACCTGCCACGACAAGGCGACCTCTGTAAGGTGGGAACCAGGGGCGTAACTACCGCCGTAGCAGCAGTAGCGGCTGCTACGGGGCCCGCGGCCTGTGTCACCCGCCGGCACGGCCCCCACCATGGCCGGAAGTTCCGCTAGCAGTCGCTATGGCTGCTATAGCGGGACGCCACTGAACACTACGGCAGAGCAGGGAGGTATCTCCCCGCTCTGCCATTAAACAAAAGACATGTATCCCCTATCCACAGGATAGGGGATACATGTGTGATCGCTGGCAGCGATAGGGAGAACGGGGGACTGAAAGTCCCCTGAGGTTCTCCATCACAAACCTCGGACTTCCGGGGTCTGTGTCGGCAGCTCCGTAGAAATGAATGGAGCGCCGGTCGCGCTTGTGCGCATGCGTGACCAGCGCTCCTTTCATTTTTAGTGAGCTGCGCAAACGCCGGACGTCAGAGGTTAGTCATGGAGAACTTGGGGGACTTTCGGTCCCCCGTTCTCCCTATCAATGCCAGCGATCACACATGTATCCCCTGGATAGGGGATACATGTCTTCTGTCGGACACGCTGTAGGTCGCATTTTTTTGGGAGGGGGGACGCTGTATGGCGTTCCCTACAGGGGTGGGGGCGCTGTATGCAATTCCCTACAGGGGTGGGGGCGCTGTATGGAGTTCCCTACATGGGGGGGACGCTGTATGGCGTTCCCTACAGGGGGGGGCGCTGTATGGCGTTCCCTACAGGGGGACGACGCTGTATGGCGTTCCCTACAGGGGGGGGGCGCTGTATGGCGTTCCCTACAGGGGGGGCTTTATGGCGTTAGCTACAGGGGGGGGGGGCTGTATGCTATACAGCCCCCCCTGTAGGGAACGCCATACCACCCCCCCTGTAGGGAACGCCATACAGCCCCCCCTGTAGAGAACGCCATACAGCGCCCCCTGTAGGGTAACGCCATACAGCCCCCCCTGTAGGGAACGCCATACAGCATCTCCCCCCCTGTAGGGAACGCCATACAGCCCCCCTGTAGGGAATGCCATACAGCCCCCCCTGTAGATAACGCCATACAGACCCCCTTGTAGATAACACCATACAGCCCCCTCTGTAGATATCTACAAAGGGGGCTGTATGGCGTTATTTACAGGGTGGGCTGTATGGCGTTATCTACAGGGGGCTGTATGGCGTTCCCTACAGGGGGGGGCTGTATGCCGTTCCCTAGAGGGGGGGCTGTATGGTGTTCCCTACAGGGAGGGGGCTGTATGGCGTTATCTACAGAGGGGGCTGTATGGCGTTATCTACAGGGGGGGTCTGTATGGCGTTATCTACAGGGGGATTGTATGGTGTTATCTACAAGGGGGGCTGTAAAAAAGGCACTATCTACAAGGGGGGGGGGGGTTGTGTGACACCCAGGGGAGGGGGGCCCCAGTCAAAAGTTTGCTATGGGGCCCAGTCTTTCCTAGTTACGCCCCTGGTGGGAACCTACGCTGCACATACACCGAGAACTGGGAATAAGCCTACATATATAACCTGGGGATGGTAGGAACCAGCATTAAACTAATTAATGCATATTTATTTATATTTAGTGGTTTAGGTGGCATTAGTGTTTGCAGTGTGCTGTCGCCATTCTTTTTCTGCTGTATATTTGCAGTCACAGGTGCTCCTGCACCTGCATACACATTTTATATCATTTAGTTGTAATGTGCTGTTCAAATTTTTGTGTTTATGTGATCCATATATGTGGGGTTAGTGACTGCCTCCATTTTTGTTCTTGCACTCCTCCCATTCTGCCCTGGGTGATTTTAATTAGTTCAATGCTGGATCCTACCATCCCCAGGTATATAGGTAGGCTTAGTCACAGTTCTGGGTGTATGTGCAGCGTAGGTTCCCACCTTACAGAGGTCGCCTTGTCGTGGCAGGTGGGCAAACACTTATTGATCAAAATGTGCACTAAGAACCTCCCTATTATAAGTAGACTTAGCAGTAATGCATATTTATTTATATTTAGTGGTTTAGGTAGCATTAGTGTCGCAGTGTGCTGTCGCCATTCTTTTTCTGCTATATATATATATATATATATATATACTACCGTTCAAAAGTTTGGGGTCACCCAGACAATTTTGTGTTTCGCATGAAAACTCACACATATATATATATATATATATATAAAATGAGTTGCAAAATGACTAGAAAATGTAGTCAAGACATTGGCAAGGTTAGAAATAATGATTTTTATTTGAAATAATATTTTTCTCCTTCAAACTTTGCTTTCGTCAAAGAATGTTCCATTTGCAGCAATTACCATATTGCAGAAATTTCACCCCATGCTTCCAGAAGGCCCTCCCACAAGTTGGATTGGCTTGATGGGCACTTCTTGCGTACCATACGGTCAAGCTGCTCCCACAACAGCTCTATGGGGTTGAGATCTGGTGACTGCGCTGGCCACTCCATTACAGATAGAATACCAGCTGCCTGCTTCTTCCCTAAATAGTTCTTGCATAATTTGGAGGTGTGCTTTGGGTCATTGTCCTGTTGTAGGATGAAATTGGCTCCAATCAAGCGCTGTGCACAGGGTATGGCATGGCGTTGCAAAATGGAGTTATAGCCTTCATTATTCAAAATCCCTTTTACCTTGTACAAATCTCCCACTTTACCAGCACCAAAGCAACCCCAGACCATCACATTACCTCCACCATGCTTGACAGATGGCGTCAGGCACTCTTCCAGCATCTTTTCAGTTGTTCTGCATCTCACAAATGTTCTTCTGTGTGATCCAAACACCTCAAACTTCGATTCGTCTGTCCATAACATTTTTTTCCAATCTTCCTCTGTCCAATGTCCGTGTGCTTTTGCCCATATTAATCTTTTCCTTTTATTAGTGAGGTCTCAGATATGGCTTTTTCTTTGCCACTCTGCCCTGAAGGCCAGCATCCCGGAGTCGCCTCTTCACTGTAGACGTTGACACTGGCGTTTTGCGGGTACTATTTAATGAAGCTGCCAGTTGAGGACCTGTGAGGCGTCTATTTCTCAAGCTAGAGATTCTAATGTACTTGTCTTGTTGCTCAGTTGTGCAGCGGGGCCTCCCACTTCTCTTTCTACTCTGGTTAGAGCCTGTGTGTGCTGTCCTCTGAAGGGAGTAGTACACACCGTTGTAGGAAATCTTCAGTTTCTTGGCAATTTCTCACATGGAATAGCCTTCATTTCTAAGAACAAGAATAGACTGTCGAGTTTCACATGAAAGCTCTCTTTTTCTAGCCATTTTGAGAGTTTAATTGAACCCACAAATGTAATGCTCCAGATTCTCAACTAGCTCAAAGGAAGGTCAGTTTTATAGCTCCTCTAAACAGCAAAACTGTTTACAGCGGTGCTAACATAATTGCACAAGAGTTTTCAAGTGTTTTCTAATCATCCATTAGCCTTCTAACACAGTTAGCAAACACAATGTACCATTAGACCACTGGAGCGATGGTTGCTGGAAATGGGCCTCTATACACCTATATAGATATTGCATTAAAAAACAGACGTTTGCAGCTAGAATAGTCATTTAGCACATTAACAATGTATAGAGTGTATTTCTGATTAATTTAATGTTATCTTTATTTAAAAAAATTGTGTTTTTCTTTCAAAAATAAGGAAATATCTAAATGACCCCAAATTTTTGAACGGTAGTGTATATATATATATATATATATATATATATATATATATATAGAAAACATAGAATGGTGACAGCACCCTGCAACACTAATGCCACCTAAACCACTAAATATAAATAAATATGCACTAAAGCTAAATCTACTTACAAATAGGGAGGTTCTTAGTGCACATTTTGATCAAAAAGTGTTAGCCCACCTGCCACGACAAGGCGACCTCTGTAAAGTGGGAACCTACGCTGCACATACACCCAGAACTGGGACTAAGCCTACATATATACCTGGGGATGGTAGGATCCAGCATTGAACTGATTAAAATCACCCAGGGCAGAATGGGAGGAGTGCAAGAACAACAAGTGGAGGCAGTCACTAACCCCACATATATGGATACCATAAACACAACAAAAATTTGAACAGCACATTCCAACTAAATGATACAAAATGTATGCAGGTGCAAGAACACCCATGACTGCAGATATACAGCAAACATAGAATGGTGACAGCACCCTGCAACACTAATGCCACCTAAACCACTAAATATAAATAAATATGCACTAAAGCTAAATCTACTTACAAATAGGGAGGTTCTTAGTGCACATTTTGATCAAAAAGTGTTAGCCCACCTGCCACGACAAGGCGACCTCTGTAAGGTGGGAACCTACGCTGCACATACACCCAGAACTGGGACTAAGCCTACATATATACCTGGGGATGGTAGGATCCAGCATTGAACTAATTAAAATCACCCAGGGCAGAATGGGAGGAGTGCAAGAACAACAAGTGGAGGCAGTCACTAACCCCACATATATGGATACCATAAACACAACAAAAATTTGAACAGCACATTCCAACTAAATGATACAAAATGTATGCAGGTGCAAGAACACCCATGACTGCAGATATACAGCAAACATAGAATGCTGGATCCTACCATCCCCAGGTATATATGTAGGCTTAGTCCCAGTTCTGGGTGTATGTGCAGCGTAGGTTCCCACCTTACAGAGGTCGCCTTGTCGTGGCAGGTGGGCTAACACTTTTTGATCAAAATGTGCACTAAGAACCTCCCTATTTGTAAGTAGATTTAGCTTTAGTGCATATTTATTTATATTTAGTGGTTTAGGTGGCATTAGTGTTGCAGGGTGCTGTCACCATTCTATGTTTGCTGTATATCTGCAGTCATGGGTGTTCTTGCACCTGCATACATTTTGTATCATTTAGTTGGAATGTGCTGTTCAAATTTATATATATATATATATATATATATATATATATATATATATATATATATATATATAGTTTATATGTGTATGATTATGGATGATTGTGTGTGCTTATATACTAATTAAGAATTTTCTTTTTTTAATATAAATAGAACTTGACATCAGATTCATAAGTAGCAAGTGCTATGAAATGCTTCATTAATGTTTGCATCCATGGAATTGTCACAGGTTTTTATTATAAACAATAATTCAAAATTGACCCTGAATTTAAAAACAAAACAAAAACATGGACCTTGGATACTGTTGACTTCATATTATTTTAATTAAAAAAAAAATACATGTAAAATGTGGCTTGTAGAGGGTCACACATAATAAACACTTGATAAACAAGCAGGGAAATCCAGGAAGGGGATGGAAAATATGTTAGAAAGGGAAATCTTACCCTACATATATCCCTTCTTCTAACGGATCTTGCCTGCAGCGGAACTACCACCCTGATAAGGACGATCCCACTATCTGGAACCTCCTGTTTGCACCCTAGTAGGTCCCTACTGAAGGGGTATATAACAAAGGGGATCCCACTCTGAAGCCTCCTAACAAAAAAACCTGATCCCTACCTCTTTCCAAAAGGTTCAGGGAGGTTAAAACAGAGTAAAGAACAGCACGTATAATACTTCCCATATGATAGATAAATTATTTCTCATGTCACACATACAGTATTGCAGGTCACACCGATATCTTACAAAAGAAGTTCCAACATCTGTGCCACCACAATAGTTATCACAAGGCAGTCCACTTAGATACAACTGATAGTGCTAGAATGTAGATATATCAGTAGAACAGTGCCTGTAGTGTCACAGCCATTATTGTAATGTCCATGTCATAAACACCTTAAAGGATTTTCGCTTTTTGTCCCAAAAACAAGTCTCCTTCTCCAGGCTGGTATACGTCTGTATAGCTTTATTTTCCTTTTTTTTTTTGGTAGTAGACTACGCTATTCTATATGATAGGATCTCACAAAAAGTTTTTAAAATGTGGAAGTTTAAAGGGTAACGTATGCCATTGTATGACATGAGTTAAACATATACTGTACATCATGAACTATTTAATAGCTTGTGATGACGTATACATGAGATAGATGCCATACTAGCCTATGTGTGACAGATACCACTTTTAGCTACAGTATCTGTCACAGCCTATGTTTAATACGTACGTTTGAAGCTTTTCCCGGCATATACAGTACAGTGCAAACGTTTTAGGCAGTTGTGGAAAAATGCTGCAGAGTAAGAATGCTTTCAAAAATAGAAGGTTTAATCGTTTTTTTTTTACCAATTAAGAAAATGTGAACTAACAGAAGAGAAATCTAAATCAAATCAATATTTGATGTGACCACCGTTTGCCTACAAAACCATCATTTCTTCTAGATACACTTGCACAAAGTAATGGATTTTGTAGGAATATAGTCAGGTGTAAGATTAACCAATTATACCAAACCAATGATAATGATCATCATCTTCATATGTAGATTGAAACATAGTTATTAACTGTAATAGAAACAGCTGTGTAGGAGGCTTAAAACTGGGTGAGGAACAGCCAAGCTCTGCTACAAAGGTGAGGTTGTGGAAGACAGTTTCATGTCACAGGTCCACCATGGCAAGACTGAGCACAGCAACAACACACAAGGTAGTTATACTGCATCAGCAAGGTCTCTCACAGGAAAATATTTCAAAGCTGACTGGGGTTTAAAGATGTGCTGTTCACACTATTTTGAAGAACCACAACGAAACGGGCAATGTTGGGAATCATAGACGCAGTGGTCAGCCAAGGAAATTTAGTGTAGCAGATCAAAGACACATGATGCTCACTTCCCTTGAAATCGGATGATGTCCAGCAGTGCCATCAGATCAAAACTGGCAGAAACCTGTGGGACCCAGGTACACCCATCTACTGTTTGGAGAAGCTGTACAGAAGTGGTCTTCATTGCAGAATTGTGGCCAAAATCCATCCCTTTGCCGTGGAAACAAGGCCAAGCGACTCTCATAGGAACTGGGGTGCAGAAAAATGGCAGCAGGTGCTCTGGTCTGATGAGTCAAAATGTTAAATATTTGGCTGTAACAGAAGGCAGTTTGATCACCGAAGGGCTGGAGAGCGGTACAATAATGAGTGCCTGCAGGCAGGAGTGTAGCTATAGGGGGTGCGGAGGTAGTTGTCACACCTGGGCCCTGTTGTCTGAGGGGGCCCCAAAGCCCTTCAGCCACATAAGAAGACACCAGTATTATAAATTGTCCATTGTAGGTGGGGGCCCCATTATAGACATAGTATTGGGTCCCAGGAGCTTCAAGTTGCGCCTCTCTCTGCAGTCAACAGTGACGCATGGTGGAGGTTCCTTGCAAGTTTGGGGCTGCAGTTCAGCAAGTGGAGTTAGGGATTTCGTCAGGATGAATGGTGTCCTCAAAGCTAAGAAATACAGCCAGATACTTATACACCATGCAATACCATCAGAGAGGCTTCTGATTGTCTCCAAATTTAATCTGCAGCAAGAAAACGACCCCCAAACATGCAGCCAATGTCATTAAGAACTATCTTCAGTGTAAAGAAGAACAAGGAGCCCTGGAAGTGATGATATGGCCCCCACAGAGCCCTGATCTCAATATCATTGAGTCTGTCTGAGATTACATGAAGCGACAGAAGGATTTGAGGAAGCCTACATCCACAGAAGACTTGTGGTTAGTTCTCCCAGATGTTTAGAAAAACCTCCCTGATGAGTTCCTTCAAAAACTATGTGCAAGTGTACCTAGAAGAATGGATGCTGTTTTGAAGGCAAAGGGTGGTCACACCAAATATTGATTTGATTTAGATTTCTCTTCTGTTTACTCACTTTGCATTTTGTTAATAAATAATAATAAAAATAACTATTAACATCTCTATTTTTGAAAGCAATCTTACTTTGCAACATTTTTCCACAACTGCCTATAACTTGCACAGTGATGTATGTTAAACACAGGCAAAAAACGTGATGTGAATGGGGCCTAAGAAAATTAAGACACACAAATCCTAGGTAATGGGATTAAACATATTAGTAGTATGCTAAATTGAAGTTTATAATGGTTGACATCAGTTTTAGAAGTGATGGAGGCTGTAGGCTATAATGATAGTGGTACAAGATAACATGATTTTTGTCAACAATATTACTTTATGAGTAGAAATTATAAAAACAACATAATATCCATTATAAGCCCATTTCTTATTAGCCATAGTTTCCCCTGGCTCTAACACCCACAGTATATATCGCAGACCGGAACAGGTAATACTAAATCGGGTATGATCCAATAATAGCATAAATAAAGTACAGAAAAGTTTACCGCTCAGACGGCACTGGTTACAGTCCAATATCAAATCGGTATGGACACTCACTCCCAGAAAAATGCAGTAGACAGTCCGCAATCCAGTGAGGGGGTAGATGGTAATTCTTATCCCTATAGTCCCACAGAGCTCCGTATCGTCTCTCGATGTTCAAAAGACGCCTGGTAGGAAAAAGATCATATATCTCTAATAGATGAACGAAAGAGACATAGTGCAACACCCTCTGAAAACTGATCGCTCCACGCTAAGTTTAATCCATACTCACAGAAGTAACAAGGAATAAAAGCATCAAAATAGGTAAAATCTTAAAAAATTCCTAGGCGGCACGCCAAACACTCTCCCCCGACCCTGGGTTTCGCCCTTCCGGCTTCCTCGGGGGCATGTGTGATGTGTCTAATTAACATGTTTATACAGCCACAAAAAATATTTACATTCACATAAAAAATATATATATTACATGAATAGCATAATAGTTTAAAATTACATATAATACCAATAATCTCTCAAGTATATAAAGACAATCCAACCTTATCATCAAAATTATGTATATATAAATACTTCCAAATACATACTTTTTATTTAAATACGTATTTTCTTTAGAAAGAACACCCTATTTTCCTAAAAAGCCTATTCACCCCCTGTATAATTAGAAAAAAAATCTACATATAATTTCGATTTTATTATTTATTTTTATTTTGTTATTCGTTTATGTGCTCTCTTTATATTTTTTTCTGATGAGTCTGATCTGTAGCCGATCTCTACACCATCCAAAGCAACAATCAGCTGCACCTAATCGCTAAGCTGAAATAAGATTTCTAAGTCAATTCATATAGGTAAACTAATTTTATTGTATATATACATAAAGGGCAGTTTTAAAACAGTTATTTTCTGTACTTTATTTCTTATTAGCCGTTTTGCTAATGTTGTCTTATATTAGTAAATTATGTACAGTACTTCCGACAAATTATCATTCATGTTGAACAAATTATACATTTAATGGTTTTGTATATTTTCACGTTTCGCGATGGACAATTACATAGGTTGAAAATTACAAACATGCTGTGAGGGGGGGGGTGGAGATACATCTGATTGGCTCAGAGGACTGTGCACAGCACTATGGGATGTGTGGGCAACAATAAACCACTCCAAAGTATTGGTAAAAATTACACCAGGAAGATCCCATCAACTCAGAATGCATTTCCATCAAAATAAATGTTTACAGAAGGAATGCAATGGGATGGAAAAATCTACATCTGTTTAAGGAAGGGTTTTAAAAAACTTTTTTTTATATTGATACGCTTTAAAGAGTCCCTTATTTTATGTTGAGATAAAAAGCCTTTTTTCCCACACACAACTGACTTCCCTAGTCTATTATACAGTTTACATTTGTAGCTTATTTTGAATAAATATCATTTACAACTACCTGGACCGGACATAGACAGCAGAGGGCTACCGTGCAAGAACAGTATATATGTCCCTTGTTCTTCAACCATAGAGTTAGCATAGAATATCCCTTTTATGTCTTTCCAAAAATCCACCAGTTATTGTGAGCTATAAAATGTATAAGCTCAATCCCTTACATGCAATCTAATGGACACTAGGATGCTACAAGCTACTTTTAAGGTAGGAGTGGGCCGACTTACCTGCTGAGCCCCTGAAAAGCTGCACAGGTCGCACATATTGTATGTCCGCCATTGACAACTACTCTTAATTTTTTTTATGTTGTATTTATGCTGCTTGTTATTTACTCTCACATTTATATACTAGGTGATCTTACAGACATCAGTTTTCTTGTCCTTTTATATTGTGAATATACACCACCGTGCTTGGAAATGGTATTCTCCACCTTCTAGATTTTCCCCAATTTTTATTACATATGTATCACCCTGAATGGTTTCTAATATTTAAACAAAATATAATATTAGATAAGGGGACAGAGGAACACATAACACCGTTTTAAATTATTGTTAAATTTACTTGGGGAACATAGTTATCCAATACCCATATCACCCATGTGAAAATGTAGCAGACACCTTAGTTATTCATCCCATCAACTGACCCAGCTGAATGAATAATTCGATATAACTGACTAGAAACCGCTACGCTTGACTACAGCAAACCATGTTGAATCTTAACCTTATTATTTTTTTTACTCTTATTATGAAAGTTAAGTAGTCAACACAAATGTTCCATTAGAACACCGTAGTAAGATTAAATGAAATTTGAGAAGTGAAAAATGCTGTTGAAATATAACAGTAGAAAGGGTTAAATCCTATTTAAGGTTTAGGGACTTAACTGCACCCCAGCAAATTGCATTATATCTACATGAAGAAGATATGGAAAAATAATACATTTTCCCAGCAGTGTGGTTCAGGAGGTCAGAAAACCAGGGCCAGTTTTAGGGGATGGCAAACTGCGAAATTACACAATGCCCCCATTTACTAGGAGGCCCGCTAGAATGGGAACCATAGGAGCAAACTAAAACCACCCAGTATTATTTAGCACATATTGTGGTATTATTTGGGAAGTGAATTGCAGTATTATGTGGGAACTATAAGGCAGTATTATCTGGGCTCTTTAAGGGAGTATTATTTGGATACAGAATTTTATTTGGGCACTATTATGTAGGCTGAATATATGGCAATATCATCTTTGAACTATATGGTGTTATTATGTGGTCTGAACTTACAAGAAAACTGTATAAAAATGGAGGTGGATCCACTTTTGCGGCCCAGGGCCTCATTTTCTATAAAACCGGCCCTGTATAGAAGAACATCCAAAGAACTCTGTAGCCATTGCTAAGGTCATTGATTTTGACTCAACAATAAGAAAAAAACTGGGAAAAAATGGGAGAGAGTATTAAGGTGACACCACCGCTATACAAGCGCATCAAAGCTTCCATGATAAAGGGCAGCAATATTCCCCAAATAGTAAGGGTATTCATCGGCTTTGTCTAGTTGTTTTACCCTTGTTATTAAAGCAGAGCGAATGTAAATTTATGCATCACATTGGACTGCAGCAAACGTATCTATATTGAGGAAGCAAACAAATGACTTCCTCCATTACTAGTTAGGGCGGGTTCACACATGGCGGAATTTCACTTAAATTCCGCTGCGGACACTCCGCAGCGTTAATCCGCAGCGGAGCCGTTTCTCCATTGACTTTCACTTTAATTTAGCAGTGTTCGTTTACACGATGCGTACAATTCCGCTGCGGAGCATAGGCTGCGGAGCGGAATTTGGTGTCCGCAGCATGCTCTGTCTGTTGCGGAGCAGTGGCGGACTGGTTGCGGACTCATGGCGGAATTTCTCCATTGACTTCAATGGAGAGTCAAAATTCCGCAATGAAGTCCGCAGATCTTATGTGTGCTGCGGAGCGTATTGTTTTTACTACCATGACATTTCTTCATTCTGGCTGGACCTATGTATTTCTAGGTCTACAGCCAGACTGAGGAAGTCAATGGGGCTCCCGTAATGACGGGAGCGTTGCTAGGAGACGTCTGTAAATAGTCACTGTCCAGGGTGCTGAAAGAGTTACGCGATCGGCAGTAACTGTTTCTGCACCCGGGACAGTGACTACCGATCTCAATATACATGTATCTGTAAAAAAAAATATAAGTTCATACTTACCGAGAACTCCCTGCGTCTGTCTCCAGTCCGGCCTCCCAGGATGACGTTTCAGTGTAAGTGACGGCTGCAGCCAATCACAGGCCAAGCACAGGCTGCAGCGGTCACATGGACTGGAGCGTCATCCAGGGAGGTCGGGCTGGATGCCGAAAGAGGGACGCGTCACCAAGACAACGGGCGGTAAGTATGAATTTCTTTGACTTTCACTAGGGAAAGTGCTGTCCCTTCTCTCTATCCTGCACTGAATAGGGAGAAGGGAAGCACTTTTCCTGCAGTCCGCAGCGGCCAGTCCGCATCAATTTTCTGCACATTTTGTGCAGATCCGCAGCCGTAATCCGCAACCCGGATTAGGTGCGGCATTGATGCGGACAGTTGCGGAGGAATTCCGCCATGTGTGGTCATGCCCTTAAACTATACATTTATTTTCAGGTTGATGTACGACCCTTTTAAGATAGCACTTTTAAGCTGGTCTGATAATGTGTCTGAGATACACCTGCAACTCTCAGTCTGTCTGCTCTTAGTGTTAATAATTGATTTTCCATTTTTGTACTTTCTGAATTGTGATGACTATTCAACAAATTGAACTTTATTGTGTATACAATTAATCTGTGAAAGGATTTCTGTGTAAAGTAATTACGGAGCAATGCTTATATAAACTCTAAAAATTAACACCCGGGATGTCTGCTGTGCCTGTCCTTACTATATTTGGTATAATATCTTCAGCCACAAGCTTGCAAACCGGTAATCAGGGACTGGCAGAAGAATACATATGTGGAAAAAAAACTGTCGTCTCTCAGATTCATCCCCCCACAGCAAAAGCTATAACTTTTTTCTTATCGTATTTAATGTTCTTAAATATTAGTATATTAGAGAAGTCTTCTGTAGCAATGTGCGCAGCATATTATCCAAAATGCAATGTCTAGACAAACTCCTACTGTCTGACCATTTATGTATTTCCTAATCCAAATAATTGTGCCAAATTTGGTGACTAAGCACGCAACAGTTCACTTTACACTGTGTCATGAAGGGCTGACAAGGCCCAGGTCACAGTTATAAATTTTTTGCTGGCTACTTAAGCAACCCTTGGCTCTCCTTGCATAAGACATTTCCCAAGAGGTTGCTGGTCTAACTGTGATGATGTATACTCTGGATCATCATGAAGTAATTCAAAGACTGTAAAATCCAAAAGCCACAGCTTTGCTGGAGAACAGAGAGCGCTATTATCCTGGAAGCCCCCAGAGGATTTAGAAACCGTAAAATGAAGGCTGGAGAAATTTGAGGCAACGCAAGGTAAACAGCGGTGATGTAAAGTCCAGTACTCTGCACTGTCGTCACTATAAAGGAGGCGCTGGTAGCTGCCGTGGGACTGTAATAAAAGAGCATTTCTTATGTTAACTCCTTATATGCAAGTCAACATTTTAAACACCCCCATTCATAAAGTATTAGGAAAAACTCACAGGAAAAACTCATGATTCTGAGTATAGAGATAGGAATAAGAACAGAAAAGAAGATCGGCACACGCTCTGTCTACTGGATGTTTACGTGTGCATGTCAGCTCAACATCTGTTTAGTATTATGCTTGTTTTAATGCAGAACTTTTTTATTTTCAACAAGTCAGAAAAATAAAATACACATCTATGTAAGTAGCATAATAACCTAAACTATCTCCAGTCTGTTCATAGCATCATGTAAAGGCAGTTGTAATCTCTAAACCAAAAAAAAAACCTGCAGTAAAGACTGATTTATCTGCAATGTGAATTGTACTTTACATCTAACATAGAGGTAAGTATTTTATTTAAAAACTACCCCCTATAAGGCTATGTTCACACGGAGTATTTTGGGGGAGGAATATCTGCCTCAAAATTCTGTTTGGAACTTTGAGGCAGATATTCCTCTCCCTGCACGCCGATTTTCGCGGCAATTATCGCGCCGTTTTCCGCCCGCGGCCATTGAGCGCCGTGGGCATAAAACAGCGAGAAATACGCTTTCTCCTGCCTCCCATTGAAGTCAATGGGGGGTCAGAGGCGGAAGCGCCCGAAGATAGGGCATGTCGCTTCTTTTTCCCGCGAGGCAGTTTTACTGCTCGCGGGAAAAAGAAGCCGACGCCTCCCATTGAAATCAATGGGAGGCGTTCTCGGGCCGTTTCTGCCGAGTTTTGCGACGCGGTTTCCGCATCAAAAAACTCGGCAAAATACCCCGTGTGAACATAGCCTAATAGACACATATTGTCTGGTACAAAAGTAATGTCATATGCTGACTTTATTCCCTTTCTGAAATTTAAATGAAAAATTGAATTCTAATTCTGGTTAGCAGTATGGGTGTATTCACAAGGTGCGGTTTTCTGAAAATCGCGCTGCATAAATGCATATATTTTTACCGCGATTTGCTGCGGTTTCCATGCTAACGGCAAAACAGCTGCAAATCGCGCTAAAAACACATGCATTTTTGCGGTGCAGTTTTCAACCATGCGGCAAATCCGCACCATGTGAATACACCCTAAGGTAGAACTTTCTAATTAAAGGGGTTATCTCATTTTTAAATTAAGGCTGGCCCAGTGATCAGCTGATCACTGTGGTCAGGCATATGAAACCCCCAGCTAACAGTCTGCAGTTGAGTCCCAAGTGGGGTACCCCCCTCACATTATATTGAGTATTGGAAAGTGGTTGTTGTGGTGAGACAACACCTTCAGTCTTATGATAAATCAGAAATGAAAGTGTACTGTAGATTTGCACATTTTCTTTGAAGTTTTATGGATTCTAATATCCTTTGACACTGCTGCTACAAAACAAATTCAATTATGTGGGTTGCATATCATGGTGAGCAGTATTTGGCCAGTGGGCTTCTGACCAGGGGTGCAACTAGAAAAGCTTGCAATGGGACCATTAGCTGAGTCACTACTGCTGCAAGTGGGAAGGGCAAGTCAGTCACCCTTAGATCCCATCAGTAAGCTATATACAACTTCTTATGAGAGTCCAGTCAGCAAATTGAACACTGGCCACAGAATGTTATAAAAGAGTTCGTAGCCTGTTAATGGCTGATTTTAGTTAAATAAAATTGACTTCTGCTTCCCCGTTCCCTGTTTGGATCAATCCTGTTTCTGAGAAAACCCGGAGGCAACGCTTAATAGGTGTACAAATTTGGCGAACCTGGGGGTTTTCATTAGGCCAGCAGGCAGCCGTAGCAACCATTGCCCCCCCAACGATTGCGTTGCGGGGGGCGCGATGAGCTGTTAGAGGGGGTTGCCCCCCTCTTTCTAACGATTTAAATGCTGCGGTCTCTGTTGATGCCGCTAGTTACTCTGGAGTGTCGGCTGTAACAAACAGCCGAAACCGGCATTGTATGAAGCGGGTTCACTCCGTGAGCCCGTTCCATACTTCCCCTACCCGACTTTGGCGTATGGATACGTCAAATGTCGGGAAGGGGTTAAAACTACATACAGTAAATATATGATCAGTCATAACATTTAAACCACCTGCGATATATTGTGTATGTCCCTAAAGCAGCCCTGACCCATTGGGGGCATGGACTCCACAACACCTCTAAGGGTTGGCACCAAGATGTTAGCAGCAGATCTTATAAGTCCTGTAAGATTGAAGTTGAAGTCAACACCTTGAACTCTTTGTCATGTTCCTCAAACCATTTCTAAAATCACATAATCCTGCTTAAAGATAACACTGCTATTAGGGAATACTGTTGCCATGAGGGGTTGTACTTGGTCTGAAAGAATGTTTAGGTAGGTGGTACGTGTTAAAGTAACATCCACAGGATCTAAGTTTCCCAGTAGAACATTGCACAGAGCATCACACTACCTCCGCCAACTTGCTTTCTTTCCATAGTACATCCTGGTGCCATCTCTTCCCCAGGTAAGCGACGCACGCACCTGGCCAGCCACCTTCTTCCATTACTCCATGGTCCAGTTCTGATTTTCACATGCCCATTGTAGGGGCTTTTGTTGTTGGACAGGGGTCAGCATGGGCATCCGGACTAGTCTGCAGCTACACAGCAAGCTGTGATGCACTGTGTGTTCTGACCTTTCTATCATGACCAACATTAACTTTTTTAGCAATTTGTGCTACAGTAGCTCTTCTATCGTGTTGGACTTGACGGACGAGACTTTGCTTCCCATGCACATCCATGAGCCTTGGGCGTCCATGACTGTCGGTGGTTAACCGTTTGTCCATTCTTTGACCACTTTTAGTAAGTATTGTACTAACCTACTAACCACTGCATACTGAGAACACCCACAAGACCTGCTATTTTGGAGATTCTATGACCTAGTTGTCTAGCAATCATAAATTGGGCCTTGTCAAGGTCGCTCAGATCCTTTTGCTTGCCCATTTATCCTGCTTTTAACACATTCAATTTAAGAACTATCTGTTTACTTGCTGCCTCCTATATCCCTACCCTTAACGTGTGCCTCTATAATCAATGTTAATTACTTCACATGTCAGTGAATTTAATGTGGTTTTAAGGTTATGGCTGATTGGTGGATGTGCATGTATTTCTTGTGTGTGTGTGTGTGTGTGTGTGTGTGTATACAGTATATATATATATGTGTGTATATATACACATATATATGTATGTGTTTATATACACATATATACAGTATGTGTGTGTGTGTGTATGTATGTGTGCATATATATATATATTATATAAAATATAGTCAAGACATTGACAAGGTTAGAAATAATGATTTTTATTTGAAATAATAATTTTCTCCTTCAAACTTTTGCTTTCGTCAAAGAATGCTCCATTTGCAGCAATTACAGCATTGCAGACCTTTGGCATTCTAGCTGTTAATTTGCTGAGGTAATCGGGAGAAATTTCACCCCATGCTTCCAGAAGGCCCTCCCACAAGTTGGATTGGCTTGATGGGCACTTCTTGTGTACCATACGGTCAAGCTGCTCCCACAACAGCTCTATGGGGTTGAGATCTGGTGACTGCGCTGGCCACTCCATTACAGATAGAATACCAGCTGCCTGCTTCTTCCCTAGATAGTTCTTGCATAATTTGGAGTTGTGTTTTGGGTCATTGTCCTGTTGTAGGATGACATTCGCTCCAATCAAGCGCTGTCCACAGGGTATGGCATGGCGTTGCAAAATGGAGTGATAGCCTTCCTTATTCAAAATCCCTTTTACCTTGTACAAATCTCCCACTTTACCAGCACCAAAGCAACCCCAGACCATAACATTACCTCCACCATGCTTGACAGATGGCGTCAGGCACTCTTCCAGCATCTTTTCAGTTGTTCTGCGTCTCACAAATGTTCTTCTGTGTGATCCAAACACATAAAACTTCGATTCGTCTGTCCATAACACTTTTTTCCAATCTTCCTCTGTCCAATGTCTGTGTGCTTTTGCCCATATTAATCTTTTCCTTTTATTAGCCAGTCTCAGATATGGCTTTTTCTTTGCCACTCTGCCCTGAAGGCCAGCATCCCAGAGTCGCCTCTTCACTGTAGACATTGACACTGGCGTTTTGCGGGTACTATTTAATGAAGCTGACAGTTGAGGACCTGTGAGGCGTCTATTTCTCAAACTAGAGACTCTAATGTACTTGTCTTGTTGCTCAGTTGTGCAGCGGGGCCTCCCACTTCTCTTTCTACTCTGGTTAGAGCCTGTGTGTGTTGTCCTCTGAAGGGAGTAGTACACACCGTTGTAGGAAATCTTCAGTTTCTAGGCAATTTCTCGCATGGAATAGCCTTCATTTCTAAGAACAAGAATAGACTGTCGAGTTTCACATGAAAGCTCTCTTTTTCTAGCCATTTTGAGAGTTTAATCGAACCCACAAATGTAATGCTCCAGATTCTCAACTATCTCAAAGGAAGGTCAGTTTTTATAGCTCCTCTAAACAGCAAAACTGTTTACAGCGGTGCTAACATAATTGCACAAGGGTTTTCAAGTGTTTTCTAATCATCCATTAGCCTTCTAACACAGTTAGCAAACACAATGTACCATTAGAACACTGGAGTAATGGTTGCTGGAAATGGGCCTCTATACACCTATGTAGATATTGCATTAATAACCAGACGTTTGCAGCTAGAATAGTCATTTAGCACATTAACAATGTATAGAGTGTATTTCTGATTAATTTAATGTTATCTTCATTGAAAAAAACTGTGCTTTTCTTGCAAAAATAAGGAAATTTCTAAGTGACCCTAAACTTTTGAACGGTAGTGTGTATATGTGTATATATATATATATATATATATATATATATATATATATATATATATATATATATAAATCAAAATTTAATCAAAGGTAAGGGTGGACACATCTGTAGTGCCTATGTTTCCATAATGTCATAGGCATCCAAATAGTATCATGGAGTGCCCAGATAAATATGCATAAAATACTTTGGTATTACATACATTACCCAGATATATGCATACCAGTTAAATATTCAATGTAACCAGTGAATAGGGTGTCAAGATGGTACCATGCTGTGCCTAAATAAAATTTCCACACAGTGCTTTAACCCCTTCCCGCTCCTTGACGTACTATTACGTCATGGCAGCTGTATCGTTCGCGCTCCATGACGTAATAGTACGTCTCGGGAGTAATGGCCGTTTCGGCCGTCCTCCCGACACATACAGGAGCTGTGACGCTGCTGTCTTGTTCAGCAGCTGTCACAGCTCCTACAGCGGGGACCGATCGCTATGTCCCCGCTGATTAACCCCTTAAAAGCCGCGTTCTATAGAGATCGCGGCTTTTTAGGGGTTAAGCTGCCATCGCCGGCCTGCTACGCGATAGCGGCCGGCGATGGTGACTATGGCAACCGGACACCAAACAATGGCGTCCGGCTATGCCATAGACGGAAGCCTAGTGGGTCCTGACAACGTCAGGACCCACTATGCTTGCTGTCAGTGAGTAGCTGACAGTTCTAATACACTGCACTACGCATGTAGTGCAGTGTATTAGAATAGCGATCAGGGCCTCCTGCCCTCATGTCCCCTAGTGGGACAAAGTAATAAAGTTAAAAAAAAGTTAAAAAAAGATGTGTAAAAATAAGAAAATAAAAGATTTAAAAGTAATAAAAGTAAAAATCCCCCCTTTTCCCTTATCAGTCCTTTATTATTAATAAAAATATATAAACAAACAAATAAACTATACATAATTGGTATCGCCGCGTCCGTAACGGCCTGAACTACAAAATTATTTCATTATTTATCCCACACGATGAACGCCGTAAACTAAAATAATAATAAACCGAACCACAATCACAATTGTTTGGTCACTTCACCTCCCAAAAAATGGAATAAAAAGAGATCAAAAAGTCGCATGTACCTAAAAATGGTACTGATCGAAACTACAGTTCGTTACGCAAAAAATAAGTCCTCGCACGGCTTTATTGATTGAAAAATAAAAACGTTCTGGCTCTTAGAATAAGGTAACACAAAAAGGGAATGATTGTTTACAAAACGTATTTTATTGTGCAAACGCCATAAGACATAAAAAAAAATATAAACATCTGGTATCGCCGTAATCGTATCGCCCCGCAGAATAAAGTGAATATTTTATTTATAGCGCACGGTGAACGCTGTAAAAAAAAAAAAGAATAAAAAAACAATAGCAGAATTGCTGTTTTTTAGTCACCACGCCACCTAAAAATAGAATAAAAACTGATCAAAAAGCCGCATGCACCCCAAGAAAACTACAATGGATTCCTCAAGGGGTCTAGTTTCCAAATTGGGGTCACTTTTGGGGGGTTCCCAATGTTTTGGCACCACAAGACTTCTTCAAACCGGACATGGTGCCTAATAAAAAAGAGGCCTCAAAATCCACTAGGTGCTCCTTTGCTTCTGAGGCCGGTGCTTCAGTCCATTACCGCCCGAGGGCCACATGTGGGATATTTCTAAAAACTGCAGAATCTGGGCAATACGTATTAATTTGCGTTTCACTGATAAATCCTTTTGTGTTATAAAAAAAATGGTATAAAGAGGATTTTCTGACAAAAAAGAAAATGTAAATTTCACCTCTACTTTGCTCTAAATTCCTGTGAAACACCTAAAGGGTTCATAAACTTTCTAAATGCTGTTGTGAATACTTTGAGGGGTCTAGTTTCTAAAATGGCGTATTTGATAGGGGTTTCTAATATATGGGCCCCTCAAAGCAACTTCAGATCTGAACTGGAACCTAAAAAAATAAATAAATGAGGCAATACTTCATTTCTTACATTATACTGATAATGAGCCGTGCCCACCCCGAGATGACCCCAGTTTTGACCGTTTATATAAATGGAGACCCCTATTAGACCGTTTCAGTGCCCGGTTTTCCCAAGCATACACCCCGAGAAATGTATTTCTATTGATGAGTCCCTGGTACATTTTAAAGGGAGGGTTCAATTCCGCGAGTACCTGCCGGGTAAGAGGGCAAGGTATGGCGTGAAGATGTATAAGCTGCGAGAGTGCATCAGGGTATACCTACAGGTTTAGGATATATGAAGGGAAGGCCACCCCCAAACCAGACTGCATCCTGGACTACAATAGGTACATGGGAGGGATGGACTTGTCAGATCAAATCCTGAAGCCCTACAGCGCCATGCGGTGTGGTATAAGAAGCTGGCCGGGCACATCATACAGATGGCTTTGTACAATGCGTACGTGCTACATCGATGTGCAGGCCAGACGGGAACTTTCCTGGAATTTCAAGAGGTGATTATCAAGAACCTAATCTTTAGGGACCAAGAAGGGGGGGCACCCAGTACTTCTGGAAGCGAGGCCACACGCATCGTACCAAGGCGGCAACACTTTCCAGGGGAAGTTCCCCAAACTGGCAAGAAGGGAAAAAGTCAAAAGAGGTGCAAAGTCTGCTATAAGAGGGCGATAAGGGATGACACAATATATCAATGTGACACGTGTCCCGAATAACCAGAGCTCTGTATGAAAGAGTGTTATAAAATTTATCATACATCCCTTGGTTTATAATTTACCCCAATTTTACTTACCCTGATGCCCTCCGCACAGCTTATCCCCCCTCATCTTTCCCCTCTGAGCCCTGTTGTGTGCCCAGGCAGCTGATAACAGCCACATGTAGGGTATTGCCATACCCGGGAGAACCCACATTACAGTTTATGGGGTGTAGGTCTCCGGTCAAAATGCTCACTACACCTCTAGATGAATGCCTTAAGGTTGTCGTTTTTAAAACGGGGTCACTTCTTGCGGGTTTCAACTGTACTCGTACCTCAGGTGCTTGTGCATACATGACTTCGCACTAGAAAATCCCCAGTAGGCCAAATGGTGGTCCTTTCCTTCTGAGCCCTCCCATGGGCCCAAACGGCAGCTTATCACAACAAATGGGGTATTGCGGCCCTCAGAACAAATTGCGCAACAGAATGGGGTATTTTGTTTCTTGTGAAAATAAGAATTTTTGAGCTAAAATGACATTATTGGAAAAAATATATATTTATTTAATTCCCAGCCCAATTCAAATAAGTTCTGTGAAGAAACTATGGGGTCTAAATGGTCACATTACCCATAAATGAATTCCTTGAGGGGTGTAGTTTCCAAAATGGGGTCATTTGTGATTGGTTTCTATTGCTTTGATAGCTCTGGGGCTCTGCAAATGCGACATGGCACCCAAAAACCAATCCAGCAAAATCTGGACTCCAAAGAACACACAGCGCTCCTTTCCTTCTGAGTCCTCCCATGGGCCCAAACGGCAGTTTATCACCACAAATGGGGTATTGACGCACTCAGGACAAATTGGGCAACAAAATGGAGTATTTTATTTCTTGTGAAAACAAGAATTTTTGAGCTAAAATGACATATTATTGGAAAAAATATATATTTATTTAATTCCCAGCCCAATTCAAATAAGTTCTGTGAAGAAACTATGGGGTCTAAATGGTCACATTACCCATAAATGAATTCCTTGAGGGGTGTAGTTTCCAAAATGGGGTCACTTTTGGTGGGTTTACATTGCTTTGATACCCCTGAGGCTCTGCAAATGCGACATGGCCCCCGAAAACCAATCCAGCAAAATCTGGACTCCAACAAACATATAGCGCTCCTTTCCTTCTGAGCCCTCCCATGGGCCCAAACGGCAGTTTATCACCACAAATGGGGTATTTCCACACTAAGGACAAATTGGGCAACCAAATGGGGTATTTTGTTCCCTGTGAAAATAAGAAATTTTGATCACAAATGACATTTTATTGGAAAAAATTACATTTTTTTCATTTCACATCCCAATTCAAATACGTGCTGTGAAAAAACTGTGCGGTCAAAATGGTAACAACAACCATAAATGAATTCCTTGAGGGGTGTAGTTTCCAAAATGGGGTCACTATTGGCGGATTCCTACTGTTTTGGCACCTCAACACCTCTTCAAACCTGGCATGCTGCCTAAAATATATTCTAATAAAAAAAGAGGACTCAAAATGCACTAGGTGCTTCTTTGCTTCTAGGGCTTGTGTTTTAGTCCACGAGCGCAGTAGGGCCACATGTGGGACATTTCTAAAAACTGCAGAATCTGGACAATACATATTTAGTAGTGTCTCTCTGGTAAAACCTTCTGTGTTACAGAAAAAAAATGAATAAAATTGAAATTCCGCAAGAAAAATGAAATTTGCAAAGTTCACCTCCACTTTGCTTTAATTCCTGTGAAATGCCTGAAGGGTTAAAAAACTTTCTAAATGCTGTTTTGAATACTTTGAGGGGTCTAGTTTTTTAAAATGGGGTGTTTTATCAGGGTTTCTAATACATAGGCCCCTCAAAGCCACTTCAGAACTGAACAGGTACCTTAAATAAAAGGCATTTGACATTTTCTTAAAAATATGAGAAATTGCTGTTTATGTTCTAAGCCTTGTAACGTCCAAGAAAAATAAAAGAATGTTCATAAAACGATGCCAATCTAAAGTAGACATATGGGAAATGTGAACTAGTGACTATTGTGGGTGGTATAACCGTCTGTTTTACAAGCAGATGTATTTAAATTCTGAAAAATTCAATTTTTTCAAAATTTTCTCTACATTTTGCAATTTTTCACCAATAAACACTGAATATATCACCAAATTTTACCACGAACATGAAGCCCAATGTGTCACGAGAAAACAATCTCAGAATCGCTTGGGTAGCTTTAAGCATTCCCACGTTATTACCACATAAAGTGAAATATGTCAGATTTGAAAAATGGGCTCTGAGCCTTGAGGCCAAAACTAGGCTGCGTCCTTAAGGGGTTAAATGTGTGGTATACATTATCAATAGAATGCCACATATTGCACAACTTAATAGTGATGTCCAGATAGTGCCATATGGTGTCTAGCTAAAAAGTATAATTCCGCCATACTGACTGTAAAAAAAATAGTATTCTGCGATTGTGCTCTGAGGAAAAGAGATTTCCTTTTCATTTATCCCTTAAGGACAGAGTCAATTTTGACAATGTGTACCGTTGTGAATTTTTTGTTTGTGCCTCTCCTCATTCTATAAGCCATAACTATTTAAAAAGAACCTATCACTACGTCATATTAGTTGAACTGGTTTACTAGCCTTGTTAGCACTGCCTCCCTGATTCCAGTGCTATATTTCTCTTTTTCCTGGACACCCTTTCCGTTTCAGAGATATTGCCCACTCTTGTGTTGACTCCCTCTATGCTAATTTGCTGTAGTTGGTCATCAGAGCGTGAACTTCCCTCAAGCTGCCTTGCTCTGATTGGTCAGCATCAGAGGCAGGGAAGATAACTACATCCCATTGGCTAACTACAGCAAATTAGCATATAGGAAGCCAACAAAACAGCCAACCCCCTCATTCCATATCTCTGGCATGAGGGGGTCTAGGAAAAAAAAATCAGGGACGGGTACTCGTTAACTTTTTTCATTAACATATTTGCATGAGGCCTTAACGAGTTGTGCATGGATGAATCTATTTAGCACCTCTTGTTAAAATTGCTTAGGCCTCATGCACACGACCGTGCTCGTAATTACGAGCACGGCCGGGCACAGCCGGCCACGGGCAGCCGGCCGTTTTTCCGAGCCGTGCTCCCATTATAATGTATAGTAGCACGGCCCATAAAATAAAAAAATAGAACATGTTCTATCTTTTTAACGGCACGGGCACCTTCCCGTGAGAAAACGGGAAGGTACCCGTGGCTAACAGAAGTCTATGAGCCTCTTATTTCGGGTCGTAATTACGACCCGCAATAACGGGTGTTTTTACGGTCGTGTGCATGAGGCCTTAGTGTGGCTATCTTTCTTTTACTGATATCATAACGTCTTCCACAAACCTGAAAGTATTTATTTTCTCTTTTCTTGAACAAACAGAAAACACTTTGTGGAAAACTTTTAAGAAAAATATAATAATAAGAAGCAGCACATAATCCACAATCTTCCCACAAGGATAACACGTTAAAGGATACAGTATGTACACTGCAACAAAGTTTTTTTTTATTCCTCCAATGCTGGGAAGCTGCTGTTTCCAAAAATGAGATGAAATTTACCATATGTTTGCAGCAAAAGACTGGTACCCTTTCACTTGCCAAGCACTATTTTCAGCATATTAGTGTACTAAAACCTGCTTTACTGTAAATATTTTCTACAGACCTCTAATAGCCCTGATGTGGTGTATTACATCATAGGAAACCAGATACATGCCCTGCTTACATTGTGTTGAATCAGTGCTCTGTTTGATGGAAGCCGGTCTGTGGTCTGCTTGTTACACAGCCAACAATGAATTCAAAGTTGTATTTTTCAGATGTAGCAAAGGTGTACTTGAAAAACATATTGGCTTTTGTCAGTGCTGAGATCTTTAATAAATGAAACATTATATAGTTGCAGAAATGTTCTTCATTTATGAGTTCCAAAGCTTAGAATTATGAAGTCACAACACACTGAATTTGTTTCACCAGAACATTGGGAATTACATATGTTTATGTCTGGTTAAATGCACGGTTTTCCAAACCTACACATAAATCTTTACATCAAACAAGCATTATAATGAAAAAACACCATTTAACAATCATAATGTCTGAATGGATTTATAATTGCTCAGAAATAATGGGCAGGATAATGCAATTTTCACAAAAATGGTTCCCCTAAAAGTAGATATGCTCATCAGTATTCAGCTAGCCTCCAAGAACTTACATGTATAGTAGCTGTAATTTCTGAGGAGACCAGAAAGTAAGAGAAGAGTGTACACAGATTCCTGCCTCACTATACAAATATAGTAGTAATGGCTGGGAACATGGAAAGGATTGGGACTGGCAGCAATCAATGAAGTCAGAATGCACAAGATGATAAAAGTAAACTAGAATAATTAAGTTGAGATTATTTAGGGTCAGATAGGGTCATAAATGTAAGAAACCAATAGAATACATGACTAATAGGAAAAGCTACCAAATAATTTAAGTTGGAGGTAGGTTTCCCACTTCCTTCATTCACTCCTATATTGGGTACATACATAGTGGTTGACACATTTTTGCCCCCATTTGTGTAAGTAACTATGCATGATAGGCACCTTCATTATACAGATTATTAAGCTTCATAGTATCACATGTGCAATTGCTCTTTTTAATTTAGTCTAGGATATACCATAACGTGATCATGAGAAGAAAGTGGACTCTAGCCTGTTTGCTTTACATGTGACATTCTTAGTCTCTGTTCACATCTGCGTTGGAGTCTCCATCGGCAGCATAATCACATTTGACGGAAAGAATATCACAGCATGCATTGTAAATCAAGGAGGTCGGTTGGGTGTCATTGGCATATGTCGTATGATGGATCTGGCACTGTGTCATGTCTTCCATTATAGACTATAAGCTCTGATCAATTAATACCCCCCCCCAGGAATAAATCAATTTAACTTTTAAGATAGGTGACCTCTGAGAAAATGTATAGCATAAAAGATTACATTAATCACAGAGGTATCAAAATTAAGACCTGAGATTGGGTCAAATCAACTGATGATTTACCCCATTTACCCAATTGTCATTTATTCAGGTTTAGAATACAGATCTAGGGGCTCTTCTTGAACATACTCCTCAACCTTGAAATTGCAACACCAAGAAGGAAAAGTTTTTGGAATCACAGAATCGATAGACATGTTAATTGTAAAGGATTTGCCTGACACAGCTTCTGTGTCGACGCCCGTGGTTAATCAGCCTGCATCTGTTCCTAGGTCTGCTAGAGTGACTCGATCTGCTACCACTCAAGCTGGTAGGCTATGGAGTGGGAGAGCCTATCGCAGCCTGGCCAGACGGTTCTAGCTCCCGCCCTTGGTTTACTTATACCTTCATTTGCAGCTTGTCCTTTGCCTGAGATTCTCCTGTTTCCTGGCTCTGCTGTTTCTGCTGTTACCATTGACCTCTGCTTCATATTGACTCTGGCTTGACTGACTATTCTCCTGCTCCGCATTTGTTACCACGTACCCTCCTGGTTTGACTCGACTCGTCCACTACTCTGTTGCTCACGGTGTTGCCGTGGGTAACTGCCCCACTTCCCTTTGCTTCTGTGTACCCTTGTCTT
The DNA here is from genome assembly GCF_050947455.1 of Rhinoderma darwinii. Lineage (NCBI taxonomy): Eukaryota > Metazoa > Chordata > Amphibia > Anura > Rhinodermatidae > Rhinoderma > Rhinoderma darwinii. The sequence continues at coordinate 134,634,977 of NC_134691.1, read as the reverse complement.
GTTTTATCTGTCGTGCACATATTGAGCGTAGGGACGTCGCCCAGTTGTACGCCGTCGCCTAGGACGGGCTGTGCAAGTAGGCAGGGACTAAGTGGCGGGTAGATTAGGGCTCACCTGTCCGTCTCCCTATCCTGACATTACATTAATGTTATGCAAAGGATAAAAACAATAGAAACAAAATATTCCAAATATATTGATTTATTCAGAATCGAGTATGAGCGCCACGCGCAGAAATACATGTGCTTACACACCCTGGCATGCTATCAATGCGGTTATTAATGGTTGTCTGAGGAATGTTATGCCATGCTGAATGCACTTGGGCCCGCAAATCATCAAGACTGGCTGATGGCAGCTCCCTTTGCAATTGCCGACCAATGACGTTCAGATCTGCTTGATGGGAGACAAGTCCGGAGAAGCTGCAGGCCATGGTAGCATGTTTAGGCCATGCAGGCTGCTCATAGTACTAGCAACATGCGGCCTAGCGTTGTTCTGCTGAACAACGGCTTCTGGGACACTTTGGAGAAATGGCAGTACCAGTGGTTCCACGACCAAATCTATGTAACGCCGAGCTGTTAGTGTAACTGTACCTCTATAGCAGCATAAACCCAGCATTTTTAAATCTTCTACAATTTGTCCCCACACTATTATGCCCTCTGCACGGATTTGCTGAGGTAAACACTGCTGCGACCAGGATCTGTCCCAAGGTCCGCAGCAAATCATGTTTTATTTAGTGCAGACTTTCGGCCAGAATTGCCACTGCAGACACCAGATGAGGGGAGAAAAAAAAGTCAATACTTCTAAGTGCTGCCGGTTCCTGGGATGATATTTTCTGACCGTTGCAGCCTGTGATTGGCACCAGCAGTCACAGGGGTTCATTTCCGTATCCAGGTTTATGTGGCCCCTTGTGCAACACAGACTTAGTGGGCCCCTTTGCAGGGAACTCACGGTGGCAGTAAAATGGCAGAAAACAGCAGTTTGTGTCCCCATATAGAAGTTAAGCCCTGTTTATGCCCCATATAGAAGTAAGGCGGCCCTTTTGTGCCCCCATATAGAAGTTATGTCCTGTTTATGCCCCCATATAGAAGTTAGGCCCCCGGTTTGTGCCCCCATATAAAAGTTAGACCCTTTTTATGTCCCCATATAGAAGTTAGGCCCCCAGTTTGTGCCCCATATATACAGTTCCCTCTGTAGATAAGCCACAGTGCCCTCTGTAGATAATACCACAGTGCCCTCTGTAGATAGTGCCACAGTGCCCTCTGTAGATAGTGCCACACAGCCCCCTGTAGATAGTGCCACCCACACCCCCTTTAGATAGTAGCACACACCCCTTGTAGACAGTACCACACACAACACCTTGTAGATAGTGCCACATCCCCCCCCCTGTAGATAACACCACACCCCCTGTAGGTTGAGCCAGACCCGCCTACCTGTAGATAGCGCCATTGAGGCTTCCTCTATATATACGGATAGTGACGTCGGGGGCTTCTCCAGGAGCGGAATCCACGGCCAGAGCATCAGTAACACTCTAGCCGGGGATTCTGCTCCAGGAGGAGCCCCTGACGTCACTGTCCATATAGCTGAATTCCAGGCCAGAGTGTCGGCAATGCTCTGGCTGAGGATTGCGGTCCTGGAGGAGCACCTGACGACACTGTCCATATATAGACAGGGACGTCAGGGGCTCCCTCTTGGAGCGGAATCTCCGGCCAGAGCGTCGGCAACTGCATGTGGCACTATCTACAGGGGGCACTGTGTGTATTAATCTCTGTAGTGGCACTATTTGTGGAACTATCTACAGCGGCACTGTGTGTTGCGCTTCATTTTCATGGGTCACCGATGTGATATGATTGTATTCATGGCATTATTTTCAGGGAGTACAGTGTGTGACAATATTTTTACGGGCCTTGTGTAGGTTTATTTTCACAGGGCACAACGTGTGATACAATTGCATTCAGGGGGCACAGTCTAGGATTTTTTCTTAGTATATAGGAACAAATGTGTTGGAGAAGCGAGGAGCTGAAGTCATAGGGGCAAACTCTGCAGAGATGGGCTGTGCCTGGGAAAAGTCATCATGGTAGTCTGGACCGGATGGAGTAGAAAAGTAAAGATAACAACTCCAATCAGAGAAGACATTACCTTTGAGTCACTGAATGTAAATGTTTATCCCCCCTCTGACTGATCCATACTGTAGTCACTGCATGATCTAAAGTGAGATGATGAGTGGTATCATTCTTTCTTGTGAGAAGGCCACTTATCCTTACCATTGTTCAGGTCATACTAGAAGCTGTGGTTTCATGCCGTTCAAATTTATACTGTATAGCTGGGAGTAATCTGACTTTGCAAATGATCTTTGTAATGGGCTGTATTTGTGCTGGTGCAGTATATATATATATATATATATATATATATATATATATACAGGGTGGGCCATTTATATGGATACACCTAAATAAAATGGGAATGGTTGGTGATATTAACTTCCTGTTTGTGGCACATTAGTATATGGGAGGGGGGAAACTTTTCAAGCTGGGTGTTGACCATGGCGGCCATTTTAAAGTCTGACATTTTGTATCCAACTTTAGTTTTTTCAATGGGAAGAGGGTCATGTGACACATCAAACTTATCGAGAATTTCACAAGAAAAACAATGGTGTGCTTGGTTTTAACGTTACTTTATTCTTTCATGAGTTATTTACAAGCTTCTCTTTGTTTACAGCAATTGACATTTCCCAGAGGTTAACACGTGAGGAGCGGATAGAAATTGGGTTGATGTCTGGTAAACGCAGTACCCGGGTCATTGCAGCAGATTTCAATGCAAGACACCCTACGAGACCACCAATCTCCCATGCTACAGTTTGCAAACTGCTTGCCAAGTTTCGTGAAACTGGTTCAGTGTTGGATTTGCCTAAATGTGGACGCATGAAAACTGTCACTAATGAAGAAACATCAGTGGCTGTCCTAGCTTCATTCAGCAAGAGCCCACAGCGTAGCACTATATATATATATTACATAGTTTGTTTCATAGTTACATAGTTTGTACAGTTGAAAAAAAAAACACATGTCCATCAAGTTCAACCAAGGGATGGGAAAGGGGAAGTGGGATGGGAAAGGGGAAGTAAAAAATTTCTACACATAGGAGCTAATATTTTTTTGTTCTAAAAAATTATCTAAGCCTTTTTTAAAGCCATCTACTGTCCCTGCTGTGACCAGCTCCTGCGGTAGGCTATTCCATAAATTCACCGTTCTCACAGTAAAGAAGGCTTGTCGCCTCTGCAGGTTGAACCTTTCATTTTCCAGACGGAGGGAGTGCCCCCTTGTTTTTTGAGGGGGTTTTACATGGAACAGGATTTCACCATATTTTTTGTATGTGCCATTCATATATTTATATAAGTTAATCATGTCCCCCCCTTAGTCGTCTTTTCTCAAGGCTAAATAGGTTTAGTTCTTTTAATCTTTCCTCATAACTTAGATTCTCCATGCCCCTTATTAGCTTCGTTGCTCTTCTTTGTATTTTTTCCAACTCCAGGGCATCCTTTCTATGAACTGGAGCCCAGAACTGGACTGCATATTCTAGATGAGGCCTCACTAATGCTTTGTAAAGTGGTAATATTACATCCCTGTCCCACGAGTCCATGCCTCTTTTGATACACGACAATATTTTGATGCAGCTGATTGACACTGCATGCTGTTATTTAGTTTATGATTTACAAGTACACCCAGATCCTTCTCAACAAGTGACTCCCCCAGTGTAGCTCCTCCTAGGACATATGATGCATGCAGGTTGTTCGTACCCAGGTGCATAACTTTATATTTATCTACATTAAACTTCATTTGCCAAGTGGACGCCCAAAAACTTAGTTTGTTTAAATCTGCCTGCAATTCACAAACATCTTCCATAGTCTGAACTATATTGCATAGGTTGGTGTCATCTGCAAAAATAGAAATAGTGCTATTAATCCCATCCTCTATATCATTAATAAATAAATTGAATAATAGTGGTCCCAGCACTGAACCCTGGGGTACACCACTTATAACTGGGGACCATTCAGAGTAGGAATCATTGACCACAACTCTCTGGATACGGTCCTTGAGCCAATTCTCAATCCAATTACAAACTATACTTTCTAAACCTATAGTCCTTAATTTACCCATTAGACGTCTATGGGGGACAGTATCAAATGCCTTTGCAAAGTCCAAAAAATATATATATATATATATATACATACACACTGAGCCTTGTTCTGGTGCTGTATTTATGTACTAAGCTTTGTTCTGGTGCTGTGTATATGTACTGAGCATGGTTCTGGTGCTGTATTTATGTGATGAGATTGGTTCTGGTACTGTATATATGAACTGATCTTGGTTCTGGTACTGTGTTTAAGTACATAGCTTGGTTGTGGTGCCTTATATATGTCAGAGCTTGGTTCTGGTGCTGTAATTATATAGGAAATATTTATAATAACAAAATTGCAGGGCAGATGGAATTGTTGCAATTCATTGTCTATTTAATGGGAACCTGTGATGTAGTTTTAACCCCTTGAACCACCACCATGGGGTAATACATGACCTGTACTACCGCCATAGAGTCCCCTGTAGATAGTGCCCCTCATAGAGCCCCCTGTTCATAGTGCCTTCCCCATAGAGCCCCCTGTAGATAGTGCCCCCATAGAGACCCCTGTAGACAGTGCCCCTCATAGAGCCCCCTGTAAACAGTCCCCCTTATAGTGCCCCCTGTAGATAGTGCACCCATACATAGTGCCCCCCATAAAGCCTCCTGTAGATACCACTCTCCATAAAGAACCCTGTAGATAGTGCCCCCATAGAGCCCCCTGTAGATAGTGCTCCCCATAGAGCCCCCTAGAGATAGTGCCCTACATAGATCCACCTGTAGATAGTGGCCCTCTTAGATCCCCCTGTAGATAGTGCCCCCCATAGAGCCTTCTGTAGATACGGCCCCCAGAGCCCCTTGTAGCTAGAACCCCCTGTAGATAGGGCCCCCTGTAGATAATGCCACTCACAGTGTTAACAAAAAAAACAAAACTTTACATACTTACCTGATCCCGTTCCTGCGCTGTCCTCTAGCAACGCAGGCCTGGTCTCTTCTGACCAAGTCTCCTGGAGCTGAATGTCGAACATTATTGCGCCACTTGCATCATTGAAAAGCGCCGAATAGTAAGGCAAGGAATTAATGTTCTTTGCAAAGATATTCCTTGCCCAGCCATTCTGTGCCTTTCAATGATGCAAACAGCGCGATGATGTCATCACACCGCTTGCGTCATTGAAAGGCGCTCAATGGCAGGGCTATAGGGGCAGACCTTTATAGCTAAGCCAGTGACAGCAGCCACATGGGCAAAAGAAACCTCAGTCAGAAAACAACCTATTGACTTTTATAGGGGACTGTTTTGGGCATGCTCTTTGACGTGTGCAGAGATCACTGTGAAGGTAGGGGGGGGGGGGGTGAGAGCTTTCCCCATCACCTATTGTATATGATGTGATCCTGTGTTACCTGCCTATTTATAATAAAACTGCAAGATTTCAGAATTTATAGATAGATAATGACAGAGAAAATAAAAAGCAGACATTACCAAAAATATTTTATTTTTTTCATTAAACATGATTTAAACAATTGGTCCTTGTCTTATGATATATTTTCTTTAAATAATTGTATACTATGTATAAAGTAAACTGTACTTTTTGAACTTTTCTTTTTTTTCGTATTTAACCTCTTCCCAACATTTAACATACATATATCATTCCTCCCAACCTTCAAGTATCACAAAGGGGGACAACCGATGCGGCGTGCGTAGAGCATCACGGCAAATGTTTTTTTCTTTTAAGCCACGCCTCTTATTACACCCAATCCCCAAAGAAATACACAACCGCTTCAGCCCACACAGTATCATGCTCCCATAGTGCCTACTGCACAGTATAATACCAAATAGCTGCACCACACTGTTGAATGCCCCCATAGCTGCCACCATACCGTATAATGACCCCATAGATGCCAACATAAAGTATAATGCCCCAATAGTTGCCACCATACAGTATAATTCCCTTATAGCTGCCACCATACAGTATACTGCCCCATAGATGTACCCATACAGTATAAAGCCAACACAGATGCCCCATGCAGTATAATGCCCATGCAGATGTCCCCATGCAGTATAATGCCCAAACAAATTCCCCCATAAAGCATAATGCCCCCATAGCTGCCCCTATACAGTATAATGCCCCCTTAGCTGCCCCTAATGCCAGTGCCCTTGTAGATAGTTGCCGATGATCTGGCTGGGGATTCTGCTCCTAGAGGAAACTCCTGAGGTCACTGTCCATATATGGACATTGACATCAGGGGCTCCTCCTGGAGCAGAATCCCCGACCAGAGTCAGCAATGGGGATTCCATTCAAGGAGTTGCCACTGACATCACTGTCCATATATGGACAGTAACGTTGAGGGCTTCCACGAGCACAGCGCTTAAAGTAGCGCTGTACCCGGGGAGTCCTCGGCGAGTGGAGGAGCTCCCTCTTCTCCTCCGCTCTGAACTAATTCTGAAACAGGGAGCTGATGGTTCCCTGCTTCAGAATTGGCTTCAACTGTATCTGCGGGACAAATCCCAGGCCGCCCGGGACAGCGGAACACCGCTCAGAATCTGTGACTCTCCTGCTGAATCCGGGACAGTTGGGAGGTATCATATATTACAACTGACACCTCTTTCTAATGGTCGGCATCGGAGATAATTCCTATCCCAACGGCTTAGATGCCGCTGTAAATAGTGACTGCGGCATCTGAGCTGTTAGACAGAAGGGGTCCCGTAACTCCCTCATGATTTATTCTGCCAATGGTCTGCCATCTTGGTCCTCCGATTATGCTCTAATAGCAGGATGCTGAAAACACAATACACTGGAATATATAAGTATTGCAATCGATCTAATGATCCAATGTTCAGGTCCACTAGTGAGACTAAAAATTTCTTAAATAAAGTTTTTAGAAATATAGAAAAAAATATATTAACAGTAAAAAATAAACAATTGGTATAGCTGCGTCTATGAAAATGCAAACTGTTAAAGTGTACCATTATTTAACCAGTAGGGAAAGATAGCATAAAAAAACAAAATAAATAAAAATGCCAAAATTGCTGTTTTTTGGTCAGCCTAGGAAAAGGACTAAAAAGTGATCAAAAAGTTGTATGTACCCTAAATTGGTACCAATAAAAACTACAGCTCGCCCTGTGATATAAAAAAAAATCCTCATACAGCTCCATTGATGGAAAAATAAAAAAGTTATTGGCCATAAAAAAATTATTAGCGACATAATATTTTTTTTTAACAAATAGTGTTTATTTTGAGAAAGTAGTAAAATTTATATAAAGAACTATATAAATTTGATATTGTCGAATTCGGATTGCCCCGCAGAACAAAGTTAGCGTCTCATTTTTACAGCTCGGTGAGTGCTGTAAAAGCAAAACCTTCCGAAAATGGAGGAATGCTTTTTTTCGCCTTTCCACCTCACAAACTAATTTGTAAAACTTTCCCAGTACATTATATGTTATAAATTAAATGTTGCCATTAAAAAGTACAACTTATCCCGAAAAAAAAGCCCTTATACGGCTATGTCGATGGAAAAAATAAAAAAATTATGGCTTTTATAGGGCAGAGAGGAAAACAAAAAATGAAAAACATAAAAATGGCTGCAGCAGGAAAGGGTTAACTCTTCAAGTATATACCAAATCAGATTCCATAAATGTGCCCTGTTGATGCATACATTTTTGTTTTTAATATGAGATATCCGAAATGTGAATTTAATCAGTGACTATTACCGCACTGTGTATTTATAGCACTTTTTAGAATGTTCTATCTAACTTTTCTAGTGTATTAATTTTATGTGTGTTTCATATTTTATAATATCTGTATATTCAGGACATCAATCTTCATGGTCTTCTATAAAAATAATTGTATGCATATTTCCGTTGTTTCATTCTTTTCTTTCCTTTTTTTTTTTTTTCTTCACATGAAGTCACACTGGGAGATTGTTTTCCTGTACTAGGGTATCGAAACCTTTCCCTGCTTGTTAATCATCAATAAACATAAACGATAAAATGCTCCTGACTACTGGAGATATGAAAAATATAAAAAAAATCATCACCACATGTGATGGTCTTGTCAATTTGCTGCTTCCAGTTTGATTTTTAATAGTCCATTTTATATTTTACTAAAGAAACAATATGTACATTCACTATATTCATCTGGACATGGGAATAGGGCCACCTTTTCTTCTTTAATTAATAAACGAGAGTTCTGCTACATGATGTTTGCTAGAACTTAGGTCCGTTGGGATGTAAACAGAACCCCATACATTAAGGAATGGGTCATATAATTTTTACTGTGTTGGACAATATGGAAATCATGAAAAATCGACAAGATTTATCTATCATTTGAGGATTTCAGTTGTTTAACTGCTTCACTACTAAGGATATATGTAACACATCCTAGCTTTAAACGCTTGTCGCAAGCTAGTTTGATCTTACGTATGATATCAAAGCTCTGAATCATTACTTTCAAATAATACCATGGTCTATGCAATATTTGGGATGCAGCACTTCGTTGAAGTTTGGGAGCAGGATGAGTATTACTTCTTGGCGAAGTGTTGGAGATGGAAGGGGTAGCAGAAACTAAAAAGGGGGAACTGCCTGTGACTGTCATCTCTTCGCCTGTGAACTCAGGGCTGTTATATATGAGTTTTTAGTCATGTTATGACCATCCCTTATTAATGAGAAAGATTATCTACTCTCTGATCACTTTAAGGGGGGTATTTTTTTTTACTAAAGGAGTGAGAAGATGAGCAGTTTCTCATCTTGGGGCTTGTTCACATCCGCATTGGAGGCTTTGTTAAGGGCCTCTGTCACAGTTCCGACAGAAATGACCGGAAATAATAGCGCAGAATCCCGCGCTATTGTTTCTGGTAAAACCATGGACACCCCGACGAAAAGTCGACAGAACCCAAAAAAGTAAATGGGTTTCGTCCTCTGCCGGTGGTGTTCGTGTTGCAACAGAACGGTTGCATCCGGTATTCCCTTGTTCTGCTCCTCTAAAGCAGCAGAATAACAAAATGCTCTGACGCAGATGTGAACAGGGCCTAATCATCCCTGTGCCTAATCAGACCATTTTAATCAGTTTTAAAGCCATTTTACTCAGTTTTAAAGAGTTTGAGAAGATGCTTGCTATAGACATAAACATAAGATTCATGTATGAACTCTGCACATAATTTTAGGACATATTGTGTTTTTCAGGCTCTGCTTTTAACAAAAATTTGGATGCATTATATTTTACAAAATTTGGCATTTTGATGCAAAATTGCATGAAGGTCTCCATGAGTATAAGGTGCTGTGTGTAATTCTCACAATGTGCCAGGTGTCTACTTTCAGAAAATATAGGGTAAAATGCTGCTTGGTTTAGCTTTTATGTCTTATTTTATGACTGTCCTTATTATATGTGACATGCTTATGCACTTTTACATTTTTATTGCAACATTTGGAAAGTTTATGTTGGCAAGAGCAACTGAAGAGGGTAAAATGCAAGTCTAGTGAATGTCCTCTAGAACGGAGAAAAGGGCTAAGCATCTCTGTCTTGTTACTATAAAGTTGCACTTTTGTCGCTACTAACTGTTAAGCAAATTGGCATCTTAACCTCTTCTCTGGGAGTTTTCTCTTCCAGTAGACTAAGGGCACTGTCATCTAGTTTACTGCAGGCTGTATTCTACTAATGGTATGCCAACTGCAGCCAGTCGTGCATTGAACTGGTCTGGAGGAAAGTAACCCACAGTTTAGTGTTTTGGTTCACAAGCATAATAGGCAAGTAGCAGCATTATTGGGAACATATAGTTCCAAAAAAAAAATATCTTTAGAGCAGTCATAGCTCCATTTTCCTGATACAGATCTCCAAATGACCTTCATAGACACCACTAGAGTGAGCTTAGAAGATTACTGCATACTTTTTTATTATTTAGTTTAATGTATAAGCAGTGTTACGATTCTCACCAGACTAGTAGATTCTCTAAGCCGCAATCGGTTTGTTGCTGACTAGACTAGGGTGCGGAGTCTAAGGAATCTCCATGTTCTTCACCCTTAACCCAATTTATTCTTGCACAATTATCTTAAGGAATCAATGCTTTCCCCAGTCTCACAAGTCCACTGACTTGGGATAACCTTCGATTTCTCCATGTTCCTCATTCTACGTAGTCAAGCATTTACCACCTCCTGTTGCCTCCAGCTCAAAAATATTTTGGAAATCCACTCTTAACTCAACCATAAAAGGATTGTCCAGCGCCTCTCACTTCTACCGAAAATGACATTTGGCGTTGAGGCACGCTGCTCCACGCCAGGTGGGACAGATGCCAGGCAACTGTCCGACGTCCGCCAGGTATTGTTCTGTTAATTCGATTGTAAGATCAAGCAAAAATGAGAGGCGGTGGACAACCCCTTTAAGTCAATACACATGTTTGTACATTTTTGCATCATATCCCATCTAGACTACTACAATTTCCTCCTCTCTAACCTCCCCTCTAACACTCTTGCATCAACTCCAATCCATCCTCAACTCTGTTGTCTGGTTAAACCATCTCTCATCTCATTCCTCTAACACCTCTTCTCTTTACCAGTCCCTTCACTGGCTACCCATTGCCTTCAAGTACACTTTAAAATACTCACAATTACATACAAAGCAGTCTACAACTAATCCATAGTAAGGCTGGGTTCACACGACCTATTTTCATGCGTAAACGAGGCGTATTATGCCTCGATTTACACCTGAAAATAGGGCTACAATACGTCGGCAAATATCTGCCCATTCATTTGAATGGGTTTGCCGACGTATTGTGCAGACGACCTGTAATTTACGCGTCGTCGTTTGACAGCTGTCAAACGACGACGCGTAAATTGACTGCCTCGGCAAAGAAGTGCAATGTAATTTGAGCCGTTCTTCATTGAACTCAATGAAGAGCAGCTCAAGATTTACGAGCGTCACAGACGCCTCGCATAATACGAGGAGGAGCATTTACGTCTGAAACGAGGCAGCTGTTTTCTCCTGAAAACAGTCTGTCATTTCAGCCGTAAAAGCCTCTCATCATATGCACATACCCTAAGGCCTGCATGCTGAAACGTGGCTGTTTTTCCTCTTATGTGCTCCAAATAAAGCAGTTAATACTTCGCTTTGCGGTGCCTTGGACTCCTCTTCTATGTTCAATTGATCCCCTCCATACGTCTCAGCCCTAATCACCCAATACCTCACTACACATATTCTCCTGTCCTCACAAGACCCTCTCTCTCCTTCTACACCACTCAGTAAGCTCATTTTTTATTGTTTGTTCATTTTATATCATTAAAACCTCTCTGTATTTCATATGTACAGCGCTGTGGAAGTTAATGGCGCTTTTAAAATGAAAAATAATTTATAAAATAATTAGAAATATAATATATAAAATAATAATTGCATTATGTCTTTATATACTTGATTTGCGCTTTGTCACAATGCTTGAGAAAGACTTCAGGATTAAAATGTTGAATATGGGTGAATAAACACCTGTTTAGACTTTTTCACTATTTAAATTGTTGCCCTGTTTTATGGAATTTTGCATAAAGTGGAAATGTAATTGGCTTACAATTTGTGCGCACCCACCTCTTACCACTGCTGCTTCCTTGGGTTTGCATATTCAGATATATACTGTATGTATACATTATTACATAAACAATATTTATATAGGGTGCAGTCACACATGGCGTAAAGATACACCACAAAATATGCACAGTAATTGCATAGCAAAAGTACTTTTGCAGATTATCGGCCGAATGTGTTGCGCATTTGTGTTGCGTATTTTAGTGCTGGATTCTATGAGCAAATTTTGCATCCAAAATTAACAATACACTATATGCTCTCTTAATATCACATTCACTCCAGAATTGGTACTATTATGGAAACCTATAAGTGGCTTTATGCCAAAAAAAAAAAATCTACCAACGCACATGATAGCTGCAGCGAAACTACTGATACCAATATTGTGGAAAGACACATCTCCCCCTACTTTTACGCAATGGTTAGATAAAGTATTTGAAATCCAGCGATTCGAAGAAATGGCACACTGGGAATCAAAGACAAGGGGCAAATACTTAGCTACCTGGTCTCCATGGCTAGATTTCCCTGACATCACTAGACTATAAATGATATCCCAAAATGTTGTAACACAGAATCGACCAAGACCTAGTTACCTAGTGCGGAAGAAGTGTTATAACAAAGTACAGATCACAATACCGTATAATGCTTTTATCAACAATTCATACACTCCAACAGAATTACCTACTGACACACCCAAACTACTTACCCTCCCTTGCTTCCCCCCCCCCCTCCGCACTCCTATATTTTTTGTTTTTCCCTTGTGTTATGTTATATTGTATTATTTTGTATTACCTGCTTATCCTTATGGATGATTAGCAAGGGCTCTGCGTAGCCAATGTTATAACAATTTGTTATATTCGCTTGTTCAAATTTATATAACAATAAAAACAGATTGAAAACAAAATTAACAATACATACAGAAAATGATGTGAAAAGTACTTCCGTAGCAGAAAAATGTCGCACAGAAATTTTTAACTATGTATGTATTGCGGATTTTGTTTTCACCCACAGAAATACATGGTGTAAAGTTTCCCAGTGGATTTTTACCCTATGGAAAAGTCTGCCATGTGTGACGGCACCTTAAGGGCTCATTCAGACGACCCTGTTCCGTGTCCGTATGCTGCCTGTTTAAATAACTTGCAGTACATGGACCCATGCAAGTCAATAGGGCTATTCGGACATGTGCGATTTTTCCCGCAGTGAGTGTCCATTGGACATGCTTGTGTCAGTGAAGCCTAATAATAAATGGTAAATAAAATAATAAAATATGTATAACCAAATATGTAACGCTTTTGTGGAAAAAATTAGACATATATAAAAATGTGTATTATGAAAAACAGATTAATTAGAAAAAAGGATTAAAATAAAAATTGTAAATATTTATTACCTCAAGAAAGGGATAAAAGGGAAATTCAGATCTTCATTAAAATCTAGAGATGCATAAAATGAAATAAAGCACTTCCCTGCCAAAGCCACATGAAACATAAAGGGTAACACCAGAAAGCCGTTTCGCTTGCAAACATTTACTAGAAAGAAAAGAACAACACATCAAAGAGGAGATCCTTCATAGCAATTAGATGATGTTTTCCTTGGAAAATGTCATTGTTTTTTTTAAAAAAAAGTTTTACAGCTGAAGTACATATACAGAGTTGCTATTGAATCTCATATTTTAGGAAGATATCATACATAGTATGAAAACAGGTTTTAGGCCTGGATCCCACATAGCATAAACGCCTGCGGAATTTCTGCAACAGAATTCTGTGCAGAAATTCTGCAGCATTTACGGTAGCAGCAAAGTGGGTGAGATTTAAAAAAATCTCATGACCACGGTGCGGAAAAAAACACAGCGTAAACGTTAATAAACTGACCTGTGGTGCGGAATATAAATCCGCAACATGTAAATTTATGCTGCGTTTTCGTTGATTTTCTGTTTCTGCAACAGAAAGGCAGTGTTGCGACTTTGATTCTGCCGCAAAAATCGCAACTCAGGAAAATTTTTATAAAATCATACTTACCCAGAACTCTCTCCTTCTTCCTTGACGTTGCATTCCATGTGACCGCTGTAGTCAATCACATGGCCTGCAACGTCATCCAGGGAGGCTGGATTACATGCAGAGTAGAGGGAGGGGGTAAGTATAACGCCTTCTTTTTCCACAGTGCTGCTTTCCGTTCGAGAAACTGCACCACAATGTGGTGTGTTTTTTCGGACGAAAGGTGCTGCGGGTTCCAGGTCGGGTGCGCTGCGCAGTTTTTGAGCAGCGCATCTGACCCGTGGGAACCAGGCCTTAGGGTGCAGTTACACATGGCAGATTTTGTTGCAGAAATTTCAACGACTGAAAATCTGTTCCATTCATCTGAATCTTTCTGCAACAAGTGCATGGATTTCTGCAAGTTCCATTCAAATCAATAGAACTGGTTTTCAGTTGCAGAAAATTTCTGCAACCAAATCTGCCGTGAGTGACTCCAACCTTAGGCTGGGTTTCGACTTGGCATAAACGCTGCGGTATTTCCGCAAGGGAATTCTGTGTGGAAATTCCGCAGCATTTATAGTAGCAGCATGAGTGGATGAGTTTTTGAAACTCTCATGCCCACGCTGCAGAAAAACAACGCAGCAAGAACGTTAATAAATTGACCTGCGGTGCATAATTTAACTCTGCAGCATTTCAATTTATGCTGTGTTTTCATTTCCTTTCAGTTGCGGGTTTTCCACATTGAAAAACCTGCAAAAAATGTTGCGACTTTTAAATCGCAAAAAAAATTAAAAAAATGTATACTTACCCAGGACTCCCTGCTTCTTCATTCAGTCCGGCCTACTGGGATGACAATCACAATCAAAGGCGGCAGCGGTCACATGGGCTGCAGCATCACCCTGGGAGGTTGGACTGGATGGCAAAGGAGGGACGTGTCACCATGACAACGGCCGGGTTAAGTATGAAAGTTTTTTTCTCTACCACTACTATCCTCAGCGGAAATTCCACACGAGAAACTGCATCAATGTGGAGCAGTTTTTCGGACAGAATGCACTGTGGATTCCAGGTCAGATACGCTGCGTAGTTTTACGCAGCATATCCGACCCGTGGGAACCTGGCCTTACGCTGGGTTCCCACGTATCTTAAAAGCTGCAGAATTTCCGCAACATAATTCTGTGTGGAAAATTCACAGCAATTACAGTAGCAGCAAAGTGGATGAGATTTTAGCAAATCTCATGCACATGCCGCAGAAAAAAATCAGCTTAAAAAAGTTCATACATTGACCTACATTGCAATTTTTAAATCCACAGCATATCAATTTACTCTGCAGAATCGTTGCTTTTTGTTGTGGGTTTTGCCCATTGAATTCAATGGGGAGATAAAACTCGCAGCAAATAGCATGTTGCGGATGTCGTGGTGGAAACTCTGCAATTCTGCCGCAAAAATTAACAATCTAAAAAAAAACAACTTCTTTTAAATTAAAATTAATTTTAAAAAATCCTATACTTACACCCCCTGAGCGTTGTCATAGCGACACAGTTCTCTGTTCTCCGTGCAGAGCGGCCTCACATATACACATAAAAGTTGCAGGTCACTGGCCTGAAATCCACAGCAAAATCCACAAGTGTAAGGGTATGTTCACACGCTTAGCAAAAAAAGTCTGAAAATACAGAGCTGTTTTCAAGCGAAAACAGCTCCTGATTTTCAGCCGTTTTTGTAACAACTCGCGTTTTTCGCTGCGTTTTTTACGGCCGTTATTGGAGCTGTTTTTCAATGGAGTCAATGAAAAACATCTCCAGAAACGTCCCAAGAAGTGTCCTGCACTTCTTTTTCGCGGGCGTCTTTTTACGCGCCGTATTTTGACAACGACGCGTAAAATTAAGGGAATGTGCACACGCTAACTGCATTTACGTCTGAAATTACGGAGCTGTTTTCAGGAGAAAACAGCTCCTGCATTTCAGACGTAATTGCTGGTACTCACCTTTTGCAAGGCGTCAATTACCCCCGTAATTTGGAGCTGTTCTTCATTGGAATCAATGAAAAACGGCTCAAATTACGTCTCAAGAAGTGTCCTGCACTTCTTTTGACGAGCCGTCTTTTTTACGCGTCGTCGTTTGACAGCGACGCGTAAATGACAGGTCGTCGGCACAGTACGTCGGCAAACCCATTGAAATGAATGGGCAGATGTTTGCCGACGTATTGGAGCCGTATTTTCAGACGTAATTCGAGGCGTTAAACAACTCGTTTACATCTGAAAATAGGTCCTGTGAACCCAGCCTAAGCCTCGTGGAAACAGAACACCGTAAATCCCATTGCAAACAAAGGGCAGATGTTTGGGATTCGTAATGGTGCCGTTTTTTCAGGCGTAATTCGATGCGTAAACGGCCCGAATTACATCTGAAACCACTGCGTGTGAACATACCCTTAGATGGGAATGGGTGAACTCCATAAAGAAATTAACAAATAGGGCATTCTGCAGATTTAAAAAGCATGCCCTCAAATCTATGCAGATTTTGTGCACAGCATGTCCATAGGGTTTTGTACTGTACTTTAGTTGCAGCTTTTTGGGGCAGATTCTGCATTAAAAATCTGCAACTAATCTGAAGTTTATCCATTGCGTGTGAACATGGTCCTACAACTCAGAGGTATTAGAAATCATGTATTTATATTATGTAGCGCTTATAATTCTGAATATAAATATTAACAGAGATTCGGTGTATTCAGCAGTTAGCGTACAATAACATTGCATAGCACCTACTGAAAATCCCCTCAATAAGTGGCTACCTTCGGTATTTTATATATTTGTGAAACCTAACCAGAAATTAACAAGTAACATGTGTTTGATCATTTCTATGGCCATTAACGGACACCCATTAAAATGTTTCCTGGCATGACTAGGAATTAAATCAAACCGTTAACAGCAGCAAAGTAAACCTGCGTTTGGAGGAGAATAGATTTTGCCCTGATGAAACAGCCAAATATAATATTTCTCTATTTAACAGTTCTATATCCACATTTCAATGTTACCTTAAAGTGAGATATCATAATTTCCTCTATTCCTTTTTATTGAGATTAGAAATTTACAGCTAACTTTACAATATGTGTAAACTGTTACGGTTATAAAGCTATAATCTGTTATTAATGTTATCTGTGTTTAGGACTGGGTGAGGATTTGACAACTAATAAGTCGACACTATACAGAATATACTAGGATATTGAATAAAAAATCAACTCCCTAAATACATTTTTCCCCTGGTGAAATCTTTGGTATACAAATTAAGCACTTTATTAGTTCTCAGCCCATGACCCTTCGACAAGAGTGGCTCGGTTTCTGGAAGAAATTTGCAGTTTTTTTTTCTAATCTCAAACAACCACTTTAACAGAATAATATTTCCCACCGGTTTTATTCAGTCTGCAGGGCAAAATCTGACATTCCCCTACAGGTGGTTATTAAACCACTCATGTGTATAGTGTATGTCCAATAATTGGGAATCTGTCATCAGGTTAGATCACTTACTTGGCAATAATCTGTAGTTTTCATAAATCACTGTTTTTCACCCAGACCCTGCACCGATCATCTGTTCTGGCAGCCTCCGGGGGCTGGAAGCAATGCAGGGTCGGTGCCGGGAGTGGAAGGCTCCAACCACTGTATAGCGTCCATGCTGCAACACGGCAGCTCCGCTCTTATTCATGTTGTCTCTGTTGTTACCTAATCACTGTTGTCCAAGTGCCCCCGGACCTCCTCCCCCACATCTGCTATTGTGTCTGGTCTATTAGATAAGATCAGATCTAGCACATTATCCCCTCTGGTTGATTTATCAACCAACTGAGCGAAATAATTGTCTTGAATTGTCTTGAAACTTACAGCTTTTAGAACATCCAGTGGCATCTATGTCCCAATTTCATCCACAGTCTGTTCCGCTATGTTCGGTGTCTTATAACAAACTACAATTAGTAGTTCACCATTATTAATCGCTCCATGAATATTTACCCATAAAGACTCCACACTGTCACAGTCTCCCCCAATGTCATCATTCAGAACTGGTCTTAGGTTGGATTTTACAAACAGACAAAGCACTCCACATTTTTTATCTTTTCTATCCCTTCTGAATACGGTGTAGCCCCCCACATTTGTTACCCAGTCATGGCTCTCATTCAGCCAGGTTTCCGTTATGAATACTACATCATAATCTATGTCGGTCATTAAAATTTCCAGCTTGTCCATTTGTTTTGCAAGACTTCTTGCATTCACCAGCATACATTTCATCTTACCAACACCTTTATTTTTCTTAGGTCTATATTTATTCCCAGTCACCTCCCTACTTGGCTTGCTAACCCATTCCCCACTAAATCCACATTAACCCGTGCTATATTCCACTTCCTATCTACTCCATCTAACCCCATTTTTGTATCACCATCCTCCCTCCCAAGATACTAGTGATTTTATGAAAACTACAGATCATTGCCAAAAAGTGCCAGCGCTGGAATCAGGGTCTCTGTCACTACTTTAAGCTGCACTCAGATTGGTCCTATTTGTTCTTATATGGAAGCAATGCAGTGATTAATATACAGCTTTAGATTTTCCAGTTTATTATGCATATTTTGGAATCAACTGTGCAAACATCTCGCTTATAAACACAATAACAGTTTTAGTAATGTATTAACTCCTTCCTGTATTTGGACGTAACTGTATGTCCATTTTAACGGTGACTTCCCACAAATAAAATGTACAGTTACGTCCAATGGATGATGCCCTCACAAGAGATGTGCCCCTGCCATCCACAGTGGGGGCTGGCTGTAACATGCAGCCGACATCCCGCTTTTTAACCAGTTACCTCTCATCTCGCTTGTTTAACCACTTAAATTCTGTGGTTAATAGCAACCACGTCATCTGGATTGCAAGATAGAGGCAGGGATGCGATCACAGGACGCCGATGGGTTGCCATGGCAACCGGGAGCTTAACAAAGGTCCTCTGACCTGCCATGGCTGCATGCCTCTTAGGCCGTGCTGGAGGCCTTTAATTATTTATTTTTAGTTATTATTAATATAGAAGCGATCATATGATCGCATTGTGAAGTCCCCTAGTGGGACTAAAATAAAATGAAATAAAGTTTAATTCACTTTATAAAAAAAAGTGTTCACATAAAAGAAAAACATTTGTCCATAAAATAGGTTATATTTTGCAAAAGTGTAAAAAAAACTAAAAATAAGAAAAAAAAGAGGTATATGATATACTGCACGATAAACGGTGTAAAAAAAAAATACACAAAACCATGGTGGAAATGTTGTTTTTTTTTGTTCTGCCCCCCCAAATCAAAATAATAAAAGGTAATCAATAATTTATATGTACCCCAAAATGGTTAAAAAATATTACTCGTCCTGCAAAAAATAAGCCCATATGACTATATTGACGGAAATATAAAAAAAAATATGGCTCTTGTAATGCAGTGATATAAAAGCTATTATTTTCATAAAATCCGCATTTCATATATATATATATATAGCAAAATAAAAGATACAGCAGCACCGGGTTAGAGGTGTGGGTGCAAGCCCATGGGAGCAAACCAAGTTTCCTTTTTTCACTTAAACCACGGTGTGCTGTCTATATATATATATATATATATATATATATATATATATATATATATATATATATATATATATATATTTATATTTGATATTGCTGTAATTGTACTTATTTATCCCGCATGGTGAACGGTGCAAAATTTATAACACAAAAAACAATAGCACAATTGCTGTTTTTTCCAATTTCCCGAAAACGTTAATAAAATGTAATCAATAAGTTATATGTGCCCCAAAATGGTGCAATTGAAAAACAAAGTTATATCTAATTGGAAAAAACAAGCCCCCATACTACTACATAGATGGAAAAATAAGTTATGACTGAAAAAAATGAAATAAATCCAGCGGTCCTGAAAGCCAAAATAGGCTTAGTCCTGTAGGGGTTAATGTAATATAAATGTCGATTTTATTATGGAAAAAACTCTATAACAAAGTGATGTATTGTTCTCTATCTATATTAGCAATCAGAAATGATTTGTTGTGTGGGATCGGTTGTAAGCTTTTAAGTGACTTCAATAATGAAGGAATGAATATAATGAATGTGAATATACTATAGTCATCGTTTCCATACCTGTTTGCTGCCATTAGGAGCCCCATGAAGATCACTTTATTAGGCTGTAGGTCTTCACAAGAGTTGTATCTGTCTATAATGTGTGGTTTCCACTCATAGGGTGTTATAGATTCCTCTACTGATGAAACGTTAACTTATCTTGTTCCTTTCCAATTATAATTATCAAAGAACCAGGAACGAACATCGCATATGTGCAGCTTGTGCCACTTCACAGGGGCCCACTGCCACTCCATTCGATTTTGTGCTAAGGATTTCATACTTAAACTTGCTAGTTCATTGTGTTTCATTAGAGAAATAAGCAGTCATTTTTGAGAGTGCCATGAGGTAGGTGTTTTATAACACCAAATTATCTTTTTAGGAGCAAGGGACCTATAGATGTGTCCACGCTTTACTTTTCTTGAATTGTGTTGTCATGATACCAATTCAATACCATTTTGCATCATTCCGTAAAAACAATATACTTTTTTTTTATCATAAGAGTCTATGGGCAACGGATGGCATCTGTCACAGTCATATAGTACAAAAAAACTTATGTTTTTTCTTTAACATGGGAGTCTAGGGGTGACGGTTGGCCGGTGGATGGCATCCATCAGACGCATCTGTTGAGTGTATATGGTTTGTTTTTACATGCTTGTTTAACCAGTTAGTGTCCGCCAATACGCCTTTTCACGGCGGCCACTAATGGGCTTTATTCTGATGCATAAGCCATTTCACGGTGCTGCATTAGAATAAATAAACAGAGCAGAAGCTGTCAAATCTCCCTGCTCTCAGCTGCCAGATGTAGCTGAGAGCTGGGGGCGTCCCTGCTTGAGCGTGTGAGATCGATATAAGTATCGATCTCACCCGTTTAACCCCTCAGATATGGCGCTCAATATCGTTCGCCGCATCTGATTTGTTTTGAAGAGAGGGAGGGAGCTCCCTCTCATCCCACTGACACCCGGCGATAAGATCGCCGAGTCTCTGTGTCTCCGATGGCAGCCGGGGGCCTAATAAAGGCCCCCAGGTCTGCCTGCAGTGGATGCCTGCTAGGCTATGCCAGAGGCATGTCCTAGCAGATGCCTGTCCGTTTTAAACGAACATGCAGTAATACACTGCAATACAAAAGTATTGCAGTGTATTATAATAGCGATCGGATGATCGCATATTAAAGTCTCCTAGTGGGACTAGTAAAAAAGTTTTAAAAAGTCAATAAAAAAAAAATGTGAAAAAATAATGAAAAACCCACTTTTTCCCCTTACAAACTGCTTTACTATTAAAAAACCAAAATAATGTAAAAATGTTACGCATATTTGGTATCGCCGCGTCCGTAACGACCCAAACTATAAAGCTATTACATTATTTAACCCGCACGGTGAACGCCGTAAAAAAAGAAATAAAAAATTATGGAAAAATTGCTGTTTTCTGTGAATCCTGACTTAAAAAAAATTTGATAAAAAGTGATCAAAAAGTCGCATCTACTCCAATGGTACCAATAAAAACTACAAGTCTTCCCGCAAAAAAAAAGCCCACATACAACTGCATCGGCGGAACAATAAAAAAGTTACGGCTCTTCAAATATGGAGACACAAAAACAAATAATTAAAAAAATAAAGCGCTTTTACTGTGTAAAAGTAGTAAACCATACAAAATCTATACAAATTTGGCATTGCTGCAATCATAACAACCCGCTGAATAAAGTTATTGTGTTATTTATACCACACGGTAAACGGCGTAGATTTAAATTATTTTTTTTCTATTCCCCCCAAAAAAGTTAATAAAAGTTAATCAATAAATTATATGTACCTCAAAATGCTGCTATTAAAAAATACAACTTGTCCCGCAAAAAACAAGACCTTATACAGCTATGTCGACGCAAAAATAAAAAACGTATAGCTCTTAGAATGCGATGATGGAAAAACGTAAAAAATACCTTGGTCATTAAGGTTTAAAATAGGCTGGTCATTAAGGGGTTAACGTCTCGCTCCACACATCTCGGGATATGTTGGGTTTAGAGATAAGTTAAGGAAGGACACATTTGTATTAACTGTTCTTGCCCTCTGCTTTCTGTTGCCGCACATTCATTGAACAAGGAAAATAATAAGTGGTGAAAATCTCAGCCTAAGGCCCCATGCACACGACCGTGCCCGCAATCACGGCCCGAGATTGCGGGCACGGCCGGCCGCTGACTGACAGCCGCATTTTCGGGCCGTGCTCCCATACAAAGAACGGACATGTTCCATAATTCCCGGAACATTTCCACGGCACTGACACCCTTCCGTAGTGAGTGCTACGGAAAGGTGTCAGTGTTCAATGAAAGTGAATGGCTCCGTTTTTGCGGACCGCAGTTGCGGTCCGCAAAAACGGAGGTTTTTTTGCTGTCGTGTGCATGGGGCCTAAGTCTCCAATTATTAGATATTATATACTGTACATTGTTTCATTCATTGCGTGATGTAGTCATTTACAGTAAAACATGGTAACATATTGTAAAAAGTATAGATCTGCTTAATAGATTTCTACATTTCGAAGCTAAGACTTAATTGACATAACAATTCCCTAAAGCTATACTTAATTTAATATGCAGTGCTGTGAAAACGTTGTATTATTGAGTACTTTTCACATTGAATGATTTCTAATCTTTAGACAAAATTTAGAATTTAATCAAAATAAGTGATCTGATCCGGAATAAGCAACAGAACACAATCTTTTTGTGGTATTGAGAATCTGTCAACTTCTTTTTTACATCTTAAACAATTACTTACAGCAGCCTAATATTCATTTTTACCTTTTGTTCCTTTATATATTTACAGCACTTTTCTCTTACTGTTGTAAATATGCAATGGATGTCGTCATTTAACAATTTTAATCGGTGCCTTGCAATGCTCCATTTAGAAATGAAGAGTCCCTGGTCGCTTCCCTCGGTAATAACAGACGTTCACATGGGGTCCTGGTAATAACAGACGTTCACATGGGGTCCTGGTAATAACAGACGTTCACATGGGGTCCTGGCAATAACAGCCGTTCACATGGGGTCCTGGCAAGCTCACTGGTCGGTCAAACTACTTCATATTCATTACTGAGCAACAATAACTGTGATTGCTTAAAGGCTATATACACCTTTGAATGGAATTCTTTTTTTATTTGATGAATGTGTTTTTACCGTCTGAGCGGTAAACTTCACTGTACTTTATATGTGTTTTTAAGCAATTTTCTAATTGACTTTTATTCAAATTAATGTTTTACTTTTAATGATACAGCTTTTATGTATCCTCTATAAATGTATTGTTCTCTCTCAGCCGATTCTGTCAGTTCAGGTACTGTGTGTCTCTGACACACAGGATCCACCTAATATCGATCACATCTAAGTTCATGTGTGATCGATATATTAGGTGGATCCTGTGTGTCAGCTGAACTGACGGAATCAGCTGAGAGAACGATACAACTTCTATGTATAGAGCATAGAAGCTGTATCGTAAAAAGGAAAAAAAAGATTTTTAACTAAAAACTCAATAAGAAAATTGCTTAAAAACACAAAACACATTGATTTAATAAAAAACAAGTTCCATTCAATGGTGTACATAGCCTTTAAAGTCCTCAGTGAACAAGTCTAAAAACTCCACCCAATAGACTCATTTAGAGACAGACAAATTAAATAGACTCAGCATATTAAAATTTCCTAAAAATTTTGCAAGGGTATACTCATAGCATTAGGAAACTGCATATAAGTGAATACTCCCAACCGGGTATATTATAAAATATCATTTATTATAAATTAAAAATATTAGCAGGGGCTCTCTATCACTGGGCGGCCTCTGCAGAAGCTGCGCTTGCCCCCACCCCCCACCTTCTCTAGTGTGTTCAAAGTCAGAACAGATAGATAAATGTATTAAGAACAAAATAATATTTTAAAACCTTGATGGAACGTTTGGGGCATGAAAAGAGTTTGTCTCTTAAGTCTGAGAGACACACTTCTTAAAAAACAGTTCACAAAAAGAAAGTAATTTATACTGTCTTCACGGATCAGTTTACTAGAGCAGCTCAATGCTGTTGGTGATTAACAACAGGAAGATCAGTAGTCATGAGTCAAATGGAAGCTTTGTGTATCAGAAAACCAAAGCGTTTTAACAATATAGAAATCCACAGATAGCTGTACACATTAAGAGGTCTGATTAAAACTTATGGTCGGCGAGACATCTCCCATTTTTGGACCTCTTTTTCTTTTTTGGTTAAAATACTGCTGCTAGTTGTCAGTTAAAAATCTATAGTGAAATATGAAAATTTCCACATTCACAGCATATTGGTTTGTGGCGTTTTAGCAAAATGCAGAATGGTAAGAAGCTTTTTTTCTGGCGTTTTTCTTCATAGGCTTCTCAATAGAACTTCAAAAATGCCTGTAAATCGCATGTACAAAATGATACTAAGTAAAAACGCACTAAGGCCCCTTGCACACGACTGTGCCCGTAATCAAATGCGGACAGTCACCTGCATTTACTGGCCATGCTCCCACTATAAAGTATGGGAGCACGGTCCGTAAAATAAAAAAATAGGAAATGTCCTATTTTATACGGAAGCTTTCTACGGCCCGGACACATTCCCGTAAATATACGGGAAGGTGTACGTCGGCCATAAAAATTAGTGGATCTGTAATTATGGTCTGTAATTATGGATGAAATCTACGGTCGTGCGGTCGTGTGCATGGGACCTAAAACACCATTTTCTTTAGTTCATTTTCTTCCTTTTGGATCCACTTCTGACTTTGGCTCCAAAAACGGTAGCAAAAATTGCATCAAAAAAGTGTGTGTCATCCTGGCCTTAAAGGGGTTGTCTGGGCATGGACAACTGATGTCCTATCCACAGGATAGGTTATCAGTATATTATCAGTTAGTGTCCAACATTCGGACCCTGCACCAATAAACTGCTCCGTCTGCCTCCGGGCACCGGATGTCCATGCCGGAAGCAGATGTCTCAGGTCCAGAATAGCGGCCGAACTCCAGTACTGCAACTCTGCTCCTATTCAAGTGAATAGCAACAGAGCTGCAGTTCTGTAGCAAGGCCACTATGCAGTGTATGGAGCCAACTGCTTCCGAGTCCAAATTCTGCATACACTGCATAACATCTGCTGCCCTGAGGCGGCCAGAGCAGCTGATCAGTGCGGGGTCTGGGTGTTGGACCCCCACCGATCATATACTGATGACCTATCATGTGGCCGGACAACTCCTTTAACCCCTTCACGCTCCTGGACGTACTATTAGGTCATGGTAACCATAGCGTTCGCGCTCCATGACCTAATAGTACGTCTCGGGAGTAACGGCCGTTTCTCCTCCCAACACTTACAGGAGCTGTGACAGCTGCTGTCTCGTACAGCAGCTGCCGCTCTCCTACAGCGGGGACCGATTGCTGTGTCCCCACTGATTAACCCCTGAAAAGCCGTGTTCAATAGCGATCACGGCTTTTTAGGGGTTAAGCTACAATCGCCAGCCTGCTATACGATAGTGGCTAGCCATTGTGACTATGGCAACCGGACACCAAACAAAGGCGTCCGGCTAAGCAATCGACGGAAGGCTACTGGGTCCTGACGAAGTCAGGACCCACTATGCTTGCTTTCAGTGAGTAGCTGACAGCTCTAATACACTGCACTACGCATGTAGTGCAGTGTATTAGAATAGCGATCAGGGCCTCCTGCCCTCAAGTCCCCTAATGGGACAAAGTAATAAAGTTAAAAAAAAGTTAAAAAAACATGTGTAAAAATAAGAAAATAAAAGATTTGAAAGTAATAAAAGTAAAAATCCCCCATTTTCCCTTATCAGTCCTTTATTATTAATAAAAATATATAAACAAATAAATAAACTATACATAATTGGTATCGCCACGTCCGTAACGGCCTGAACTACAAAATTATTTTGTTATTTATCCTGCGCGGTGAACGCCGTAAAAGAAAATAATAATAAACCGTACCAGAATCACAATTGTTTGGTCACTTCACCTCCCAAAAAATGGAATAAAAAGAGATCAAAAAGTCGCATGTACCTAAAAATGGTACTGATGGAAACTACAGTTCGTTACGCAAAAAATAAGTCCTCGCACGCCTTTATTGATGGAAAAATAAAAAAGATATGGCTCTTAGACTAAGGTAACACAAAAAGTAAATGATTTTTTTACAAAACGTATTTTATTGTGCAAATGCCATAAGACATAAAAAAACTATAAACATATGCTATCGACGTAATCGTATCACCCCGCAGAATAAAGTGAATATGTCATTTATAGCGCACGGTGAACGCTGTAAAAAAATAGAATAAAAAAACAATAGTAGAATTGCTATTTTTTAGTCACCGTGCCACTTAAAAATAGAATAAAAACTGATCAAAACGTTGCATGCACCCCATGAAAACTACAATGAATTGCTCAAGGTGTCTAGTTTCCAAAATTGGGTCACTTTTGGGGGGTTTCCACTGTTTTGGCACCACAAGACCTCTTCAAACTGGACATGATGCCTAATAAAAAGGAGGGCTCAAAATCCACTTCAGTCCATTACCGCACTAGGGCCACATGTGGGATATTTCTCAAAACTGCAGAATCTGGGTAATAAGAACTAAGTTGCGTTTCTCTGGTAAAACCGTTTGTGTTATAAAAAAAAATGGTATAAAAAGGATTTTCTGACAAAAAAAAGTGTCAATTTCAACCCCAACTTTGCTCTAAATTCCCGTGAAACACCTAAAGAGTTCATAAACTTTCTAAATGCTGTTGTGAATACTTTGAAGGGTCTAGTTTCTAAAATGGGGTGTTTCATAGGGGTTTCTAATATATAGGCCCCTCAAAGCAACTTCAGAACTGAACTGGAACCTAAAAAAATAAATAAATTAGGCAATACTTTGCTTCTTACATTATACTGATAAATGAGCCGTGCCCACCCCGAGATGACCCCAGTTTTTACCGTTTGTATAAACGGAGACCCCTATTAGACCGTTTCAGTGCCCGGTTTTCCAAAGCATACACGCCCTGGAATTGTATTTCTATTGATGAGTCCTTGGTAGATTTTAAAGGGAGGGTTCAATTCCGCCAGTACCTGCCGTGTAAGAGGGCAAGGTATGGCGTGAAGATGTATAAGCTGTGTGAGAGTGCATCAGGGTATACCTACAAATTTAGGATATATGAAGGGAAGGACACCAGTATTCAGCCCCCAGAATGCCCCCCCTTACTGGGAGTTAATGCAAAAATTGTGTGGGATTTGGTGCACCCACTGCTGGACCAGGGTTACCAACTCTACCTGAATAATTTTTATACCAGTGTCCCACTCTTCAACTGCGTCGCTTCCAGAAGTCCTGCGGCATGCGGCACTGCTAGAAGAAATCTGAGAGGCCTCCCTAAGACTCTGCAGGGCAAACACTCAGAAGGGGTGAGAGCAGGGCACAATCTAGCAGCAACATATTGTGTGTCAAGTACAAGACAAGAGAGATGCCACACCAGTACCCATGTACCTGTATGAGGTACCAGTACAGAGACCCCCAAACCAGACTGCATCCTGGACTACAATAGGTACATGGGGGGGGTGGACTTGTCAGATCAAGTCCTGAAGCCCTACAGCGCCATGCGGTGTGGTATAAGAAGCTGGCCGGGCACCTCATACAGATGGCATTGTACAACGCGTACGTGCTACATCGATGTACAGGCCAGACAGGAACTTTCCTGGAATTTCAAGAGGTGGTTATCAAGAAACTAATTTTTAGGGACCAAGAAGGGTCTTCTGGAAGCGGGGCCACACGCATCGTACCAGGGCAACACTTTCCAGGAGAAGTTCCCCAAACTGGCAAGAAAGGATAAAGTCAAAAGAGGTACAAAGTCTGCTATAAGAGGGGGATAAGGAAGGACACAATATACCAATGTGACACGTGTCCCGAAAAACTAAGGCTCCGTATGAAAGTGTGCTTCAAAATTTATCATAGATCCCTTGATTTTTAATCTACCCCAGTTTTACTTACCCTGATGCACTCCGCACAGCTTATCCCCCCTCGTCTTTCCCTTCTGAGCCCTGCTGCGTGCCTAGGCAGCTGATAACAGCCACATGTAGGGTATTGACGTACCCGTGAGAACCCACATTACAGTTTATGGGGTGTATGTCTCCGGTCAAAATGCTCACTAGACCTCTAGATGAATGCCTCAAGGGTGTAGTTTTTAAAACGGGGTCACTTCTTGGGGGTTTCAACTGTACTGGTACCTCAGGGGCTTCTGCATACATGACTTCGCACCAAAAAATCCCCAGTAAGCCAAATGGTGGTCTTTTCCTTCTGAGCCCTCCCATGGGCCTAAACGGCAGTTTATCACCACAAATGGGGCACTCAGGACAAATTGGGCAACAAAATGGAGTATTTTATTTCTTTTGAAAATAAGAAATTTTGAGCTAAAACTACATATTATTGGAAAACATTATTTTTTTTAAAATTCCCAGCCCAATTCAAATAAGTTCTGTGAAGAAACCATGGGGTCTAAATAGTCACGTTACCCATAAATGAATTGCTTGAAGGGTGTAGTTTCCAAAATGGGGTCACTTCTGGTGGGTTTCCATTGCTTTGATGCCTCTGGGGCTCTGCAAATGCGACATGGCACCCGAAAACCAATCCAGCAAAATCTGGACTCCAACAAACACATAGCGCTCCTTTCCTTCTGAGCCCTCCCATGGGCCCAAACGGCAGTTTATCACCAGAAATGGGGTATTGCCACACTCAGGACAAATTGGGCAACAAAATGGGGTATTTTGTTCCCTGTGAAAATAGGAAATTTTGATCACAAATTACATCTTATTGGAAAAAATGAAATTTTTTTAATTTCACAGCCCAATTAAAATAGGTGCTGTGAAAAAACTGTGTGGTCAAAATGATAACAACAACCATAAATGAATTCCTTGAGGGGTGTAGTTTCCAAAATGGGGTCACTATTGGGGGATTCCTACTGTTTTGGCACATCAACACCTCTTCAAACCTGGCATGCTGCCTAAAATATATTCTAATAAAAAAGTGGCCTCAAAATGCACTAGGTGCTTCTTTGCTTCTGGGGCTTGTGTTTTAGTCCACGAGCGCACTAGAGCCACATGTGGGACATTTCTAAAAATTGCAGAATCTGGACAATACATATTTAGTAGTGTTTCTCTGGTAAAACCTCTGTGTTACACAAAAAAAATTGAATAAAATTGAAATTCAGCAAGAAAAATGAAATTTGCAAATTTAATCTCCACTTTGCTTTAATTCCTGTGAAATGCCTGAAGGGCAAAAAACGTTCTAAATGCTGTTTTGAATACTTTGAGGGTTCTAGTTTTTAAAATGGGGTGTTTTATGGGGTTTCTAATACATAGGTCCCTCAAAGCCACTTCAGAACTGAAGAGGTACCTTAAAAAAAAGGCTTTTGAAATTTTCTTAAAAAAAAGAGAAATTGCTGTTTATGTTCTAAGCCTTGTAACGTCCAAGAAAAATAAAATAATGTCCAAAAATGATGCCAATCTAAAGTAGACGTATGGGAAATGTGAACTAGTAACTATTTGGGTGGTATAACTATCTGTTTTACAAGCAGATGCATTTAAATTCTGAAAAATTCTATTTTTTCTAAATTTGCTCTAAATTGTGCAATTTTTCACCAATAAACACTGAATATATCGACCAAATTTTACACCGAACATCAAGCCCAATGTGTCATGAGAAAACAATCTCAGAATCGCTTGGATAGGTTTAACAATTCCGACGTTATTACCACATAAAGTGAAATATGTCAGATTTCAAAAATGGGCTCTGAGCCTTAAGGCTCAAACTAGGCTGCGTCCTTAAGGGGTTAAGCCTCCTTCACACAGGATGTTCGTCTGACGTTTTAAACTTAATGAAATAACGCATCTAAATACACCAGCGTTTTGTTTTTTAAATCTAACATGCATTTCTTATTATCTATTTAATGGCGTTTTTATTATTTAGTATAATTTTGCACATGCATTTTTCCTGGTGTTTTTTAAGTTCTATAGAGAAGCCTATAGAGAAAAACGCCAGAAAAAACGCTGTATCTAGAGCACGCTGGATTTTGAAAACAATGCCACTGATTCCAAATATGCTAATAAAAGCCAACCAAAATGCTGTGTATTTAGACATTCTCACAACCAAACTTTGAAGTAACACCTGGCTGCAGTGGGGTGTTTTATGGAAAAACACGCCCAAAAAAAACGGTGAAAATGACACAGAAAATTAGAGTAAATGTTGTGTGTAAATCCAGTCTAAAAAACGCTTGAAATGCCTGCCAGTTTTTACATCCGTTTTCAAAACGCTGAAAAAAGACACTGTATGAAGGCGGCCTAAGAAAAGGCAAGCATCGCATAATTACAAAGATGTTACATGCCACAAGATCTATTTTTGCAGCTTTATATCTCATCTTTAAAAGAACTTTGTAGTTTGCTGGACTTGAAAATACAATGTTCGTGAATAACCTAGAGAAACTGTATAAATATATTTTAGCATTTTAAGTCCTCTAGAAACCATTGTGAGCAAGTTTAATTTTGTTTCATAAATCTGTTCTTTTTTGTATATCCTTTAATATGTTTTATAGAAATTAAATACTGTGTTGTGGGAATGAGGTTGCTGTAGAGTTTATGCATTTGACAACCACTTTATTATACTTTCGTGTCTTTACTCCATAATTATACAGTTTGACAGAGAAGATTAAAGTAATTCATTTCAGACAACTTCGTTTCAGTACCAAAATAAGTTTGTTGTGTCTGTACATACAATTAGTAGACATTCTAGAAATAGCATTTGGTCATTTTATATACACCATATTGTGAAATATTTTCAAATTATTTGTTCATTTCTATTGATTTGAAGTGTTGATCTTAGTGACAATGGTTAGTAAAGAGTTAAAATGTCTAAAAACAGATCAAAAACCATCAAAGCTTAAATAGCACATAATAGTTTACGACAAAGCGGCCTAACAAATAATGTTCTGATATTGCCTAACCACGAAAGCTGCTGGGATGGGTTGCAAAAACTCATTTAAGTTCTAAGAGAGTGCTCCTCATCAATCTTTTATAATGGCTTTTGGGAGTCACAGTTCATTTAAACATTTTAAATTTTTTACTCATGTACATTGAAGCTGCAATTAAACCTGTTGTGGTCGCATAATGAAGACTAATGAAAGCATAAAACAGGTTTTTATTTTCCGTCCGACAAAATATCTGTTTGTTTCCAGTGCGATCTCTCACCCAAATAAAAACAAAAAATAGAAATTCTTGGCAACTGTTGAGCCATCCAGAAACTTCAAATGAAATAACCACATATTCTTCTTTTCACTGAAACGGCATATTTCATGTGTAATACACCTTGTAGGGGAATAGAAAGATTCCCAACATCCTTTCTTCAATTAAGTTTGGAGCCGTGACTGGAGACTTTTCATGGAATGTGGTCTTGTTCTTATACTGGAGAAAGAAAAGACATCAGTTAGTCAACACATTTCTTATTCACTGTTCCATGGAGCTTAATAATGTCTTGTCTGCATGTGAGTTACAACCGAAAGAAAGACAGACGCACAAAGTTACTTCATGACGCAACGAACTAGAGTTAGGAGGAATGCAGAACATCAATAATTGATACGTTTATAAATACAAGCCATCCTAAATTCCTAGTGTATTAGTGAGATATTGTTACTAGAAAAATAATGGGGAGATGTTGCAGTACTGTGTGCGACCTACTTACTACAGGTCTATATACCTATATACTATATGACTCCACCAAGTACAATGAGTGTAAGCACTGGATCACTGGTACCTGTCCAGATCTTCATTATTGTCTTGACTCTAAGCGTAAGCCTCATTCACACATTGCAGATGTGGTCGATATTTTGCATCAGTGTTTTGAAGCCAAAATCATGAGTGGATGCAAAAAAGAAGAGTATAAATCAAAGGGACGAGGGGTTGGCCGGTTAGGTGTCCACCTAGGACGCCATCTCGAAACAGGGATTCGGGAGAGCAATTTGCCTAGGGCACCAAAATGCCTTGTCCCAGCCCTGGTATGAATCTATCCATTATGTTTCCCTATGTGTTTAGGATCCAGTCCTGGTTTTGGCTTCAAAATATTGATGCAAAATACTGACCAAGTCTGAAATATGTGAATGAAGATTCACCTTTTCCGTTGACCTTTCAGCACTCACTGTGGGATGACTGTCAGCTAATATTAGATGCAGAGGCAATTAGACTTTATGCTTCCTGAAGCAAAAATTAAATGGCACCTGTCCGATCAAAACTAAGGAAAGAGGGACAGTATATGCGGTGCACACAGTAGAGTATCAGAGCAACAGTGGTGCCGTTGTCATCCCCTAATCCACAGGAGTGCCAATGGTGCTGGCAGATAGCCTCATAGAAGTGCCTTTTTTTTTTTTTATTTAAAATTTTTATTTTCTTCAAGTTATACAAAACCATACAACAAATAAGAGCACGCAGGCACAAACATATTAAACAGTATTACCACAAAGTGTAATATAACAAATAAAGAAATTGCACATTAGTTTGTATCCAAAAAAAAACAAAAAACCATGAAGCAGTAGTAAGGAAAAAGGGGGGCAAACCCCTCCCACCTTCTCGGGAAGAGAAAATCCTAGTTTAGTTTGGTAAGAAATTCAGCTGTCCCGCAAATGCAGATGACCCAGCGTACCCTTTAAGACTTCCAACAAGTACCATTTGGTGAGCGTGAAGGGAGACACCGCCTGTTTAAGTTCCGATTCAGATAAATGCCGTATCATAAATGCCTTCCATTTTATGAAAAATCTTTTAGTGCGTTTGGTTTTCATACGTTCCGCATCTAATCGTTCTATGTGTAAACATTGCTTTAGTTGGTTCATTACATTTTGCATAGTTGGTATTGTCGATACCAACCATTGTTGTAGCAGTAGTCGCTTAACTACCAAACAGATCAGGTGAAACAGTTGAGGCAGGTGTCTCCCTTCTGCTCTGCCACCATCCGTCTCCTCCTCCCAATAGTGGAAAAGGAAAAGGACATGTGACATTGGCAAAGTCAATCCCCACAGTGTATCCATCATGTCACTGCCATTAGCCGTGGAACAGATCTGTTTTTTGAATATGACATTTAGGACAGGCCACCAGGCGGTCAGGCATAGCAGTGTTCGGTGGTAGATTAAAACCGAAGATTGCCCTGTGCATTATACGAAACTGAGTATCCCTCCACACCTCCCTCATCACATGTTTCCGAACTGAACCCCATCCTATCCAAATTTTGTCCCTGAAGTCCGCGTCTCCAAATTGTTCTTCCCATTTTGTAAAAAAAATTTCCGGCGGAGTAACAATCAAGCTATCCCTAATTTTGCAGTAGATACGTGATACAGACAGCATTCCAGTATGTTGAAGAATTGCTTTATCCATTTCGTTTGCGATCACCTCTCGACCCACCTCCCTTAGTGCATTCCCAAAGAAATGC
This sequence comes from Rhinoderma darwinii, assembly GCF_050947455.1. Taxonomy (NCBI): domain Eukaryota; kingdom Metazoa; phylum Chordata; class Amphibia; order Anura; family Rhinodermatidae; genus Rhinoderma; species Rhinoderma darwinii. The sequence continues at coordinate 134,601,768 of NC_134691.1, read as the reverse complement.
TGGACCTGAGCATATTGGATACTTTGGAAAGGTCTCAACCCAAATTTGTCTATCAATTCTTGACCCGTAAGCCATCTCGGATCCGTGTCATGGAGTAGATGTTCCACCCTAAGAATGCCCCTCGCCCTCCATTCTGCAAAAAGACTACTATGTCTTCCTTGAGCGAATTCCAGATGATTCCATAGGGGAAGATATTTGGAAATTCGAAAAGATAAACCATAACTCTGTCTCATCGCCCTCCAAGTCATGAAAGTATCTCTACAGATCACCGATTGCTTTATGTACCCAGGCATCTCTGATAGGGACGAGTGTAGGAGCGTGCAGAGGTCCCATGGGGCACAAAAATGTGATTCAAGAGTGTGATCTGAATGATAACTAGTAGACGCCACCCAGTCTATGACATGTCTTGCTAAACAGGCCAAATTGTACCCTCGTATATTAGGTAAGTTAATACCACCCCTCTCCTTAGTGGCCATGAGCTTGTCTATGCGGATTCGAGGTCTCCTCCCTTTCCATAAGAAGTGACCAAAAGCCGACTGTAGTCTTGAGACATCTGTATGCTTCAAAAGAAGTGGCAGGGTTTGTGAAGGGTACAATAGCTTCGAGAAGCTCATCATCTTAAGAAGGTGATTCCTACCCAATAGAGAGAGTGGTAAACCATGCCACCTTTTCAAGTCATGTAAGATCTTCGTAAATAAGGGGAGATAGTTCAAACTATAAAGGGAGTCGGCTGTGCGCCCAATATGTATAGCCAGGTATTTGATGGATCGTTTGGCCACTGGAATATTGTGCAACTGAGTGGGTAACCCCCCCTGTGGGTCTGTGGTGCCCAGAAACAGAGTCTCACATTTTGACACATTCAGTTTGAATCCTGAAAAAACGCCAAAATCCGATATGACATCCAGTACTTTAGGCAGCTCTGTATCCGGGTGAGCCATAAATAAGAGGATATCATCCGCAAAAAGAGCCAGCCTCAGAGTCGCCCCCCCGATCGAAATTCCCTGAAAGGTCCGGTCTGTATCCAGGGACCGGGCTAAGGGCTCTAATGCCAGATCAAATAGTTAAGGGGACAACGGACATCCCTGTCTCGTCCCCTTTAGCAAAGGAAAGGACGGGGAGATAAATCCAGGCGTATGTACACTAGCTTTAGGTTGTGTGTAAAGAACTCTCAGAAATCATCTAAAAGCCCCCTGAAAACCCATGGAATCCAACACCTGACCTAACCACCCCCATCTCAAATTGTCAAATGCTTTTTCTGCATCTAGGGTGATCAGGGCAGGCGGTTCTCCCCCTCGGCCATCTCCAACCTTATCCATTGCCAATAGAACTCTTCGGATGTTTGTCACGGCTGAACGGCCCTTTACGAAACCCACCTGCGATGGGCCTATCAGTGAGGGCAATATCAAAGCCAAACGGTTGGCCATGAGCTTAGCCAATATCTTGAGGTCCTGATCGATCAGCGAAATCGGCCGATAAGAGGAGGGACAATGAAGATCTCGACCCTCTTTAGGTATTAGCTTGATGTAGGCTAAATTAGTTCGGAAAGCCCGATCCTGTCCTGATAATACGTTGTTAAACAGGCTAGTCAAGATGGGCGCCACTTGCGTGCCCAGAACCTTATAAAATTCACCTGGGTATCCATCAGGCCCAGGAGACTTGCCCGAGGGCAAGGCCATAATTACACTCCGCACCTCCTCCGCGGTTATCGGCGCGTTGAGCGCGTGTAATTGTTCCTCAGAGATTTGAGGTAAAGAGAGGTTTTGCAAAAATGTCTCGCCCCCCGGCAGTTCCCCCGGGTCGTCCCGGTAGAGCGAAGCATAATAATTCCCCAGTAATGTGTTAATGGACTTTGGGTCTTCAGTAACATTGCCTCCCGGGGATCTCAGGCGTTGGATACAGTGGAAAGGTCTCTTTCCCCTAGCCAGGTTTGCTAACAATTTCCCAGGTTTATCTCCAAAACGTCTATAAATTACTTCCTGCTGGGTCCTAATAAAATCCTCCCGACGCTCAGCCCATATATCAAAGTCTCCTCTGGCTGATATCCATAAGGTTTTAGAGAGTGGGGTCTGCTTTACTAAAAAATCGGTATATGCCCGTCGCAACGCTGCACTTGTCTTCTCGTATTGTAACCGTACCACTTTTTTAAGTTTACTAACATGCACTATAATGCGTCCCCTCAAAACTGCTTTTGCCGTGTTCCAAAATAGCTGAGGATCGGATACATGTTGCTCATTCGTAGTCCCATATTCAAGCCACCAACCTCTCAGAAGCGTCAGAAAACTTTCATCCTTGGCCAAAAAGGATGGAAAGCGCCACAGATAAGCGTCTCCCTTAGGATGAGTATCAAGCAGGTCTATTAAGACAGGTGCGTGATCTGAAATAACTAAGTCTGTGATTGAGACCTCTTTGACTTTGGGAATTAATGCACGACTAAGTAATACATAGTCAATACGCGACCAAGAAGAGTGGGGGTGAGAAAAATGAGTATACTCCCGGTCACCAGGATGAACATGTCTCCAACCATCAATCAAAGATGCAACCGACAAAAGACCCGCCAAAAGACCCGCCAAATAAGAGCCTGCGACAGGGGTCATCAGATCTGTAGCTAGTCTGGACGATCTATCTTCCTGCTGCGACAGTACCCCATTGAAGTCCCCTCCCACCACTATTTCCTGAGATGAATCAAGGAGTAAGGTGGCACGGAACTTATCATAAAAGGGTTTCTGTGAGCTATTCGGAACATACACATTATACAACCTCATCGTACCCTGAGGACTGTGGAGTTGGAGGTGTATCATCCTGCCCTCGTCATCTGTAACTACATCAGTGACCATATGAGGAAAGGCCCTATGAATCAGTATCAAAACCCCTGCTTTCCGCTCCACTGCAGGGCACCCATACACCTCCCCAACCCATAATTTGAGCATACGCGGGAAATCTTCTTTAAGGAGATGGGTCTCCTGCAGTAGGGCGACATCTACCTGAAGTCTTTGCAAATGGCGCAAATCATACGTTTGGCTGGGGACCTAAGCCCTTTAACATTCCAAGTTACGATTTTCATGTCACAGGTGTACTATAAATATGAGCAACTGGATAGGTCATTAATACGCGGGCGCCAATCCCTATTGAGGGGTCAAGATGGTGACAGCTAAAATATATCTCCCGAGTGAGTAACTGCAGTCTAAAAGTGCAACAGTAAATTCCCATGGGAACTAATGCAGTAAAAGGCACATTAAACAAAGTGCAACAGTGCATAGGAACAAGTAACAAGTATATCCAACAATATATGTCTAGGACTCCCATTATTCTGGTACTTAACGTTACACATCTACTCCCCTCCCTGTTGTAAAGTTAAGAACAAGGAGGAACAACCTCAGAAGATAAACCCCAAGACATGACTTTTTGGGAGACCAGACTCATACCCTTCCCTCCCGCAGCAGTATAACCCATATTGACAATTAACTAGGTATACTCAAGTAAGTCCCAATGTTGCGACACGAAACCATGTCGCTCAGGTACAGTCCTCAGTCTGGCAGTCGCGATCCACTTTGATGTCCTCGGTGTGTAGTGCGCTGTGACTTCGGACTACATGGGGACCCCTTTGCTTCGGTCAAAGAAGGAGAGCTTTGCGTCGACTGGGCCAACAAGGGTGGCCTGCGTCTAGGTGAGGAGATGGATGTCCCCGCATCCGAGATCACCGATGTAGTAGGTGAAGATTCAGAAGCTAGGAATCGGTCCGCTGCCGCCGGATCTCTGAACGTCTGGAAAGTTCCATCTGGGTGTTTAATGCGAGGAATAGCAGGATACAGGAGTTGAAATCGAATATTCTTCCGGAACAGCAAGGAACACGTGGCACTGAAAGCTCGTCGTTGTCTTGTCACGTCTGCTGAATAATCTCCGAAGAGGAGTATACGTGCACCTTGAAAGGTAAGTGGTTCCTTTCGGGTACGGTAAGCATGAAGGATGTCTTCTTTATCCACAAAATCCAAATAACGCATTATGACTTGTCGGGGCCGCTCAGTATTGCCAGCATTATGGTCAGAGGCCTGTGAGCTCGTACCACCCGTCTGAGCCCTGATAAGCCCAGGGCCTGTGGTAAATCACACTCACACAGCTTTCTAAGAGCCTTAACTGGTATGGACTCCGGCAAACCGACCAGTCTCAAGTTGTTCCGACAGGACCGATTTTCAAGGTCTTCAATGCGGTCGTAAAGCTGTTTAACGGTCTGATGCAGATCACTTGTCTGGGACACCACCGCAATCAAGTCGTCCTCAGCATTAGAAATCCTCTGTTCAGCTTCGTTTATGCGGCCCTCATGCTGGGTAATGCTCTCTTGTAAGCGGTTTAAGGTGGATTGCACCGTCGATACCAGAGTGCTGGACAGATCCGGAGCTATAAGTTCGGCCACTGCTTTAGCCAATAATTTGTAATCCAAAGTTTCTTGCAAGGTAGGAAGTTGCGTGGAAGGAGGCTGAGTCGGCAAGTCAGCGCTGTCCCGTCTCTCCTCTAACGGCGCCATCTTGGGCGGCTGTTCCTCTATAGCGTCGTCCCCCATGTCTTCCAAATCCTGTTTTCTGCTGCTCCTTAGCAAGTAACGCTCCATATAGGTAATGCCAGTCGTTTAGATGTTAGGTCTTCTCCACCCCAGTGTATCTTGAGGAGAGATTTGTAAGAGCAGACAGCTTTGTTAGGTCTGGAGGAGCGGGAGCGATGTTACACGCGTCTTCACATACCAGCAAGTCTAGAAGTGCCGGAAGTCTAGAAGTGCCTTTTAACAGTGCCATTCACATTGTACTTCACAGTGGGGCCACATGCACATGATGCGTATTACATGTGTAAAGGATCTGCCAGGCACAGCTTCGGGGTTAACTCCCAGAACTAATCAGTCAGCACCTGAGAATACATCCCTGAGACTGACTCCTGCTTCCACCATTCAGGCTGGCAGGCTTAGGAGTGGGAGAGCCTATCGTAACCTGGCCAGACTCAGCTAGCTCCCGCCCTCGGTCTATTTAAGCCTGCACTTCCTGTCCCTCGGTGCTTGTGATTCTTTCCTTGTGGTTTCCTGGCCCAGCTACAGCTCCTGCTATTTTTGATCCTGCTCCATACAGACCCTGGCTTACCGACTACTCTTCTGCTTTTCGTTTTGTATCTCGCACACTCCTGGCTTGACTCGGCTCGTTCACCACTCTGGTTGCTCACGGTGTTGCCGTGGGCAACGGCCCCTTTTCCTTGCTTGTGTTCCTTTGTATGTTTGTCGTGTTTGTCGTGCACTTACTGAGCGCAGGGACCGCCGCCCAGTTGTACCCCGTCGCCTAGGGCGGGTCGTTGCAAGTAGGCAGGGACAGAGTGGCGGGTAGATTAGGGCTCACTTGTCCGTCTCCCTACCCCCTGCCATTACAACATGTAGATTTACCTGCAACTCCGCAGCATAATACTGTACCAGCAAAGTAAATGAGATTTTACGTTAGCTCATCTACAAAATCTGAAAATTTATCAAATTGATTTGTGGTGCATATTTTAAAATCCACGGCATGTCAGATTGTCTTGTGTTTCCGTCTCACAATTGTATCTGACAAGTTTAAAAAAAGACACCTGTTTTCACATCAAAATGTAAAATTCTCACCTAAAAACACTCAATATTATTTTACCTGCTTAATTACCTGCGATTATCTGCGGTTTTGACGTGCATTTCCTGCATAAAATTCTGCAACGTGTGCATGTGGCCAGGGCCGATTCTAGCTTTTCTGTGGCGAAAATTGAAATGCCCCCCTATCCGCAAAAAAAATCATAAGAAATCCACGTAGTCAACCTCTATTGCAGGGGCCTCAAACACGCGGCCCGCAGGCCACATGCGGCCCCTGAGACTGTCATCTGTGGCCCATGGGGCACCGTAGCTTCCTCGGGCGAGGAGAGAGCAGTATGAAGGAGGAGCGTGCCGACGCTTTGGCCGGGGATTCCCCTGCTGGATAGGTCACTGTCCATATATGGAAGGCACTGTCCATATATGGACAGTGATGTCAGGAGCAGGGCTGGAATCCCAGATAGTAGCGCTCTGCCCGGGACTTCGGATCTGGGGTTGCCCCTGACATCACCGTCCAAATATGGACAGTGATGTCAGGAGCAGAGCTTGAGTCCCAGGAAAAGCGCTACTAGCACTCTTCCCGGGACTCCGGCTCTGGGCAAGCCCCTGATATCACTGTCCATATATAGGCAGTGATGTCAGGGGCTTTCCCAGAGTTCCGGAGCAGAGCCTATACTAGCGCTCTGATCTGGGACTCCGGCTCTGGGGTTTCCCCTGACATCACTGTCCATATATGGACAGTGATGTCAGGAGCAGAGCAGGAGTCCCACATGGAGTCTTTACATTCTTGTGTCTGCCAAACGCTGTCAACTGAGTTGCTGGACTGCATATAGTGACACTCAAACTGGAAAACTGGATTGTTAAAATACATGTGGAAGAAACGCGCAAATTTTGTGAAAGTTTAAACCTAGCGGTATTATTATAGTAATGTAGTATTATTATGGTAATGTAGTATTGTTATAGTAATGTAGTATTATTATAGTAGTTCAAATAACTAATTGTTTAACAAATAATTTAGTATTGTATCAAATTTGAATGTCATTTTTACGTTTTTAAAAGCTCAGTTACATTTGAAGCAGTCAGACACGCATCCACCTTGCAGTATATCTACTGAGGCGGCTATGGGGGAAATTATACTTCTGACTGCTGAAGACTCTATGGGGAAGGATTGTCATGCGCTCAGCCTCCTGCCCACACTAATGTAAAGTGATCGCTGGGGGGTATTTTACTGCAAGGGGGAGGTCTGAGCATCTTGCTGACAGTAGATGGCTCTGTGGGGGAGAATAATCCCCCCATAGAGCCCTCAGTAGTTACTATACTTCAAGAGGGGGCTGTCTGAGTGTCTAACTGACTACTGAGGGCTCTACGAGAGGAAATTACGCCCCCAAATAGAGCCCTCTGCAGTCAGTCAAATGCTCAGATCCTCCTCTGCAGCAGAGTAACTACTGAGGGCTCTATGGGGGGATTATTCTCCCCCACAGAGCCCTCTGCTGTCAGCAAGATGCTTAGACCCCCCCCCTTGTGGTATAAACCTTCCCCCTTACCGTCGGCCGATCACTTTTAAATTAGTGGGAGCAGGAGGCTGGGTAAAGTAAGCGGCGCTAAGTCAGTCTTAATTCTTAAATCACAGGCCGCTCTGCTCCTCTTGCTTACCTGCTCCTGCTCCTCTCTGGCGGTGTGTGCAGCGTCAGAGTGGAGAAATTATCAAGCAGACGTGCACCTATCCTGCTGAACATCTGCTCTATAAGTGCTGCCTTACCCTGCCCCACCTGTGAAGCCCCCCCCCCCCCCCGACGACACACAAAGCCTGTACTGGGATTAAAACAGAAGTAGCAGTGTCCAAAAGCCACCCAACCTTTTTCGCTAGGTGGCCCCGCCTGAGGCAGCAGGCTCACCTCGCCTCATGACAGGTGCGGCCCTGCATGTAGCCTAATAATAAATGTCTCAGAGTAGTGTCCACAGTGCCAGCCACACAGTTTTGCCTAGTGTGCCATATGTCCATATGTTTCTTGCATACGAAAGACTATAATTAAGACCTCTTAAGATTTCTTTTGTGCATTCAGTCAGTAAAATGTCCCACAGACACTTTACAGCATTGTGGTTTTAAACATTTTGTACTGGTAATCTCAAAAATGATAATGTATTTTAATTATGTTCACTTGTGCTAATCATTGTATGTAAAAAGAATGCATATGGGCTTTTTAAAGGAAGATTTTGTAATATAAGACAAGAATCTCGCAGGACCATGAACCTTTCATGTCACTGTCCTATAGAAGTAGGTACTGATATCTCAGCGGCTGCTGTAGATTTCAACCAAAATGTGTCTTACAAGTACCAAGAGCCTGGATTGGAATTCTTTCGTTCCACACGTATACTTTGATACACATAAAGTGAAGTGAAAAATATAATATATTTTAAATATTTGTCACACTTAGTTGTTTTTCAGATCTACAAACAAAATGTTATCCAACATCAACTGACCTTTTGGCAAAAAGTAATTGCCCCCTTAGTCATTGACACAACCAATTAACTACATTTAATTTATAATTGAGTTCAATTAGACTAGACACACCCAAGTTCAGCAAGCAGCACACTGTGCTGTGATCGAAAAAAGAGATGAGAAAGAAATCTACTAAACTATATGAACAGTGGCATTGCTAGCACTGGACATCTGGGGCACAAGCCCCAGATTTTTGGCCCTGTGCCCGATTCTTTCAACTTTATGGGCATCCTCAGTACACAGATACAGTTGAATGCTATTGCGGAGCAGGAAATTGTCAGCTCCTTGTCCCATCATTCACTCTATGGTCTGAGCCATCGGCCAGACAGACTTGGTGATGCCACTGCATTATGCCGTCCTACCCTGGGTCCCTTCCCGGCGTCTAGTAGGCAGCAGGCTTAAATTAGACTGTAGCTAAGGAAATGCCAGAATCAGAAACCAGAGCAGGATGGCGTGAAGAGGCCTGCAGCTTGATCAATTCCAATCATCATGGAAATGGGCCTAAGTGAGTATTCATTTTATTATTTTCAGGCTCACTATCGCCGTTTGAGGGGGCACTATTACTATGTGTGGATGACAAAGAGGGCAGAAAACTTGCAACAGTGGTGAATCTTCCCTGAACCGATCTGCCTACCAAAATTAATTTCACAACAAGTACATCATACCAACAGTCAAACATGGAGGTGGTAGGGTCTGGGTCTGTGCAACATGCCATGAGTGACAGAACTATACCATAAAATTCTGGAGAAGAATATCTTGTCATCAGTCCACAATTTTAAGCTCAAGTGCAGTTGGGTGATACAGAAATCCAAAGATCCTCTTCGTTGTAGGAAGGGCAAATATGTTTCTGTGCCACTGTACAGTACATGGGCATATACTGTAGGAGGCACAGTCTATGTTTTGTACAGTAGAAATGTCAATGGACACATTATCTAAAGTGGAATGGTTGAACTTGTGTTACTTTTACTTATTTAATGTGATAGAAAGTATTGCATGTAGTGCAGTAAATAACTAACGTATTTGATAATTAATTTATTATTATCAATACATTGATCAGCTTTGTATTCTGAATTATAAATGGGTTTCTGTAAGTTTTATATATTATATTTTCTTGGCACCAATTCATCTTACAAACCATTTTCTTCCCAAGCAATAGCTATTTCAGAGATGCTTGAAATTATTACAACTGTTGCATCATACTGACTAGTGCGGTGTACAATTTCAATGAGCTCAGCACCCATGGGTGTTCTCTGATTAATCATCACACTATAAGCAAATTAAAATGCTGGACGCCAGTTCAAGAAAACATTTTATGAAAAGTTGAATCATGTGAGCAGGTGCATTGGGTTTCCAATTATTATAATTTAATTAACACATCCGATTCATTTACTCAATGGGACACAACTGCTGGAGTAAAGGAAAAAAAGTTGATTGTTATGTTTCATTATAGCACACAATAAAAACACACGTTTTTATGTTTAAACAAAGGCAATTAGAAGATAATAGTGAAAGGTGCAGTTATAGTAATGACACTACTGAGCATAGTCAAATGATCAAATGTTTTGGAAGAAATATATGAAGTCACAACATCTTGGAATAGAGAGGAGTTTTTGATTGTTAGCTTCCTTTAAAGGCTGCATTATAATTGTTCCCAAAACAGAATGTTATTTGAATGACGTGTACCGCAATGGTGAATTTGCAAAAAAACGAAACCCAGGGCCACAAACCTAGGATTCTGTTGCCCCAATGTGGCAGTAAAGCTGACCAAAAGAAAAAACCTTTTCTCATCTCTGATAACTTCCTATGATTTAAGCTGACTATCCACATTAAATAAAACTCAGCCGAACCACCTGATTTTAGCCGCTAATACAATGCATATAGGGGCCTCCCTCCTAGCCTGGCATCCACTTATTTCCCTCTTCCCATTGAAATAAACTTAGATGTTCGGCCAAGCCTATTGTGCATGTTTACGGTGGAGTCAGGAGAGATAGCTATTGGATGAACAATTGTTCGGTCAACAGCTATCAAATGTGCATGGCGAGTTGTAAGGAGTATCATAGCACTACTCTGGCTTTACAGGAATGTGAGGACAGATAAGTTTAACCACCGATGTGATCAGTCTGTAGAAAACTTGTTTTAGTGGCAGTAATATTAGCTCTTAAGGAAGACTACATCACTAATACATAGATTTTAGTTGATTCAAATTGCACTCCACAACATTGAAATTGCAACACCAAGAAGGGTCAGTCTTAAAGGTTACGCAAATGGTGGAAGTAACAGGTGTCGCTAAGATCTGCAAATTATCAAATTTTCAAGCACCTAGCTCCAATCTGTGGCATGTGGGGGGCATAAAAGCCGGATTGAAAGCAAAGTTTTTTAGCCACATGAAACCTCAAAAATCAGATCAAATGATGTGGGATGATTGTGCGATAACTCCTGTTATTTGACGTGCCAGTTATCGCCACTTGTCGGATACTGAGAGGAACAGAGTCCTTGAACTGAGAGACCTTGGTTTAGCCATCATTTTGGCTTATACCACTCCACAATAACTGTGCTTTTCTCACCTTTGACTAACTAAAAGTTATATTTTCAATTCCCAAATCTATATATGAACTTAAACATGGCATTGGGAAATAATTTTGTTTGATCAACCTCAATTTAGAATGTGATGCTGTTTAAGCCAATATCTATCATCTACAAAATTCAGAAGAAGCTTCCCTATTTTAGATAACATGTCCCTCCAATCTGAAAAACCATTGTGATGAGATAACCTTCTCAGAAATCATTAGAGATTAGCACTAATCATCTACCTAACTAATGCCAGACTTATGAAGCACTTGTCTAGCGCAACAGCTACATTGCCAACTAGTCCATGGGGTGATATGGGACTGGATACTAAGCACCCGGTCACCAGTGTTTGTGCACTAACTTATTGCAGTCTGGGCATAGACCAGGGAATGAAATGCTCACTATTTGATTTGTGATATAAATTATTATAATAATTATACATTATTTTTGCTAGTTTTCCTGGTGAACCAGCATACAGTATGTTGCACCAGCACTAAAAAGGGTTGGCTCACTGTCTGTATAGATTTGCACTATGAGAATGTGCAGACTTTATGCCAGGTACTGTACAGAGGTGCTTAAGAGGGTTTTACACATGACAATTATCGGCCAGACGAGCGTTCATAAAACGCTCGTTGCCGATAATTGCCCTGTGTAAACAGGGCAGCGATCAGCAGATGAACGAGCAAACGCTCATTCATCTGCTGGTCGTATAGTTTTAAAAAGTTAAATATTATCATTGTCGGCAGCACAACTCCCTGCGTAAACAGGGAGACGTGCTGCCGACATGATAATAATGCATGGGGACGAGCGATCGGACTAACGACCGCTCGTCCTCATCCATAGCTCCCTGTGCCAGGAGCAAAACGAGCACCGATCAACGATGTTGCTGCACCGGCCGAGTGTCAGCCGGTGTAAAAGGGCCTTTACTTCACTAACAGCAAATTGCGCAGATCCTGAGATACCGAAGCAATTTTGGTTATTGTGTGATACACATCCAGAGATTCTTCTTCATACATACTTTGTACTCATGATGATTTAGTTTTACCCTGGGGATAAAGACTCCTGTGTATACCCGGTGAACTGGGAATCTGGTGATATTTTTTAAAATATGCAGTTCTGTATTCATTTAGCTGGCACATTTAGATCAAACATGGAATCTGATCTAGCTTTTTTCAAGTAAAAGTGACAAGGATGTTGCAGATAGTAAAAGGAACGGATGGGTGACACTGTTTAACCTCTGTCCACACATATGTTCTCTAGAGTAACACAAGCCTCCAGCAGCACAGAAAGGGTTCAAAGGTGTTGTCCTATATGCTTTGACGTAACCTTGTGGTAATAGCTGCTTAAGCGTTTTGCTGCCCTTGCTTCTAAAGCAATGGAAACATATAATAAATCATTTCTGGTCTGTTGTCATAAATGATTAAGTAGCAGAATGGCTTAGGATCTAACAACCAATGCCAATGAAGTTAGGTCTGCCCCTGTGTGTTCCTTATCTCATTCACTTTACTTAATTGCAACCTCAGCAAGCGGTTAGTTAGAGAATAAGCAGCACCACCAAATTCTTACCTAGGGAGGCTAGATTCCAAAAGGGTATACCGACAATTCCTCTGTACCTTTTTTTTTTCTAACTTTTTCTAACTTTTTTTTTTGCAGCATATGAATTCTCTAAGCCTTGTGGTGTTGTAATGATTTATACATTATTTTAGTTTACCTACGTCATCTTAAGCATAGTATAATAACTGATACATTATATGAAAAGCAAAGGGAAATTGTTGAAATTGTTTATTTTTTTCCGGGAGAATGGAATAAACCAGTGGTGAGGCGCCCCCCAGTTGTTGGTGAGGCTCAGCAGGGGGGGGGGGGCAGTTTTGATAGAAGGGATTATATTCTGTTAAAGCCTTTCTATGGTTGCAGCAATCTGACTCCTTTTGCACCTATTTTAATGTTATACTGTGCTCAGGTGATATGTTTTAATGCGGTTTTCTAGGATTAGAAAAAAGGATATTTTTTTCAAGAAACTGTCAATATTGTACATGAATTACGTCTGATATTGCACTTCATACAAACATGCGATAAAAGATCATTTGGCAAGGCATTGACAAAAAGTGGGCCCAATAAATTAACCCCTAGATGACCATAATCTGTATATTTACGTTCCAGCTGCCAATGGTCTGGGCATCTAGAACACATAGATGTGATGTACTTTAATGGCAAATCTAACTATTAATTTACCATTAAAGGGTCCAGACTGACACTGTGTCAGCCTGATCGTCCTGAGGTGGCAGGGAGCTATAATAACCCTTGTCATAAAAAATACTAAACACGATGCTCAAAGTGAGCGCTATACTTAGCATTTGGCCTCCCATGTACTGTGGGAAAGAGATGCATTATATGCACCAGCATATAAAACGCAATAAAAAATAAATAAATAGGCAAATAAAAGGAACACATAAAAAAGCAATAATAATAATACGTCCATATGACACAGAATATATGACATATCAAATCCACACAAAATTATTAACTGTCACAAATTTTTGTATCCCTCCCAGATCTGCTCTTACACCTACAATAAATATTTTTGTACACCGTTTTTTTTTGTTTGATTACAGATCTCATATAACTGGCACTATCTAGTGCGTATGTCTGTACAGCGCTTTATAATAAGGCCCCTGCTCTGCCACCACATCATTAAACAGCGTCACAGCACGCAATTACATTGTCAAGCAGCATCACAGCTCACAATTACAAAACACTAGGAGTGTTTTTCCAAACAAATGGGTGGATCTTACCAGAATCAACGTTGGCTGTCTGTGCTCAGAGCGTTTAAATGGAGAAAACGCAGACGCTAGGCCAGCGTTGGTCTGTGGACAGTCATAGCCATCCTATCTCACCCTAAGGGCACGGCCAGACGTGGCGGAATTGCTGTGGAATTCAGCTGCGGACAGTCTGCAGTGGAATTCTCCAGCGGCCATTTTTTACATTTGTTTCAATACATTTTTAGGAAGCAACCTACAAACGCACAAGCGCAAGGGACATGACATCCCAATAAAGTATGAAAGTAAATACCATGGATAGTAAGAAAATATATAGCTTTATTAGTACATAACAATACATGGTATAACGATATCAGATATAATGAAAAATATGGCGGATCATATATCTAAAGGAGTAGCGATCTGGTAAGGATGACAACATACCATAGGGAACACAAGAAAAAACCAACCTCAAACAACGTCCCAGTACTTACATGTCATGGATACAAGTAAAATGAAATGTCAAATAACAGAAGTATGTATGGCTATATATATGTTGGAAAAATAATGCCCGTTACAAAGAGTGCATAGCACAGATATGCTATGGATAAATAGCGTATATGCAAACCAACATATACAAATGAATGCCAGATAGAAAAAGTTAAAAATTCAGATACCTGTAGACATGATGAAAGCAGGGGACGTGGAGAGATGGCACAGGAACGCCTCGACGCGCGTTTTGCCTGCGACCGGCTTCGTCAGGAGGCTCAATACATTTTTAGGCAAGTTAGTTCAGACATTGCAGAAAACTCCCCTGCGGGCCATAGGCTGCGGTGCCGAATTTCCCCTCCGCAGCATGCACTGTCTGTTGCAGAGAAGAAGTGGAATGTCACTGCGGATTTCAGTCTTTGCAATGCAAAAACTGAAATCTGTGGCAAGTCCGCTGTGTTTTCTGCAACGTCTGAATTACCTGTCAAATATGCAAATGTTGGTGCAGATTCATTGCGTAATTGCCTCGAATCTGCACCAACATTTGCAGTGGAAAAACTCTGCCACGTCTGGCCGTGCCCTAAGGCTATGTTCACACGCTTAACAAAATACGGCTGAAAATACGGAGCTGTTTACAAGGGAAAACAGCTCCTGATTTTCACAGTTTTTTAAGCAAATAGTGTTTTTTTGCAGCGTTTTTTTACGGCCGCTTTTGGAGTTGTTTTTCTGTTGAGTCAATGAAAAACGGCTCCAAAAACGGCTCAAGAAGTGACATGCACTTCTTTTTACAGGACGTCTTTTTACGCGCCGTCATTTGAAAATGAGGCGTAAAATAACGCCCTGTCGAAATAGAACGCCGTATTTCCCATTGAAATCAATGGGCAGATGTTTGTAGGCGCTCTGCTTCCGATTTTTCAGACGTTTTTCGGGACGTTGACGGCCCATGTGAACATACCCTAAGGGCTTATTCACACGAACGTATAATACGTCTGTGCTACGCGCGTGGAAATCACGCGCGTCGCACAGACCTATGTTACTGAATGGGGCCATTCAGACTGCCAGTGAAATTCACGCAACGTATGTCTGCTGCGTGAAACGCATGACATGGCCTATATTTGGCCGTGTTACGCGCTGCACGCACACATTGAAGTCAATGGGTGCATGCAAATCGCGCTAGGCACACGGAAGCACGGAACAAGTGCATGTTACTTCTTGAGATGTTTTTGGAACCGTTTTTCATTGACTCAATAGAAAAACAGCTCCAAAAACGTCCGTAAAAAAACGCCGCAAAAAACACAAGTTGCTTAAAAAACAGCTGAAAATCAGGGTCTGTTTTCGCTTGAAAACAGCTCCGTATTTTACATCCGTTTTTGGTTTGCCATGTGAACATACCCTTATGGTTAATCCCTATGTCTTGTGATTTTATTTGTTTTGGCCTTGTTTCTTTATCTTGGTTCCTATTAAATTTCTCCAGAAAATAAAAACCTTGCAGAACCTCATATTAAAGTCCTGAACCAGCAGTAGACTTAAACTAAAGTCATGAGTAAAGGTTCTATGGGTGAACTGTGTAATCTGGTTGGGTTTTCTCTCTGGGGAAAAATAAATAAACATTTCTTTGAACCTTGTCTACAACCATCAGTCAAGCATGGTGGAGAATCGGTGCATTGTCATCTGTATGAGGTCACCTTGTCGGGGCCAGTGGACTCACACAATTTACACTAAAAACCTCACGGTTAGTAAATATAGCAGTAATGCAATTTAAAAATATTCACACATTCAATATTTTCTGCATCTTTGTGCTTGTTTATTTATACATTGTAGTTACAGCCAATTTGCACCCCCTCTCCCCATTATATTGTACTTTATTGGGAGGAACTGACTCTGTATGTTGTGTTGTACTGTTGGGGTGATGATTTCCTCCTTCTTGGTTTTGTGCTCCTTCCGTCTGTACAAGGCTGTTTTTAATTAGTGTCGTTTTTAGGAGGTGCTGAATAAAGACCCTTGTTACACAGGCCAATGATCGAGCGAACGAGTGTTCATATGAATGCTCGTTCTCAATCATTACACTGTGTAAACAGGGCAGCAATAAGGCGACAATCGAGCAAACGCTCGTTTATTGGCTGATCGCATGTTATACGCATCCAGAAAAATTGCAGCACATAACTCCGTCTAAGCAGAGCGTGTGTTTCTGACATGATGCAAAATGTATGAGGACGAACAACCGTATTAACGATCGTTTGTTCCTATACTTGAGATCATTGCTCCGTTTGAATTGAGCAAACGTGCGCCGATCAACATGCTGTATTGTCGATCCGCGCTTGTTTAACGGGCAGAATATCTATCTTAACTGTAGCTTTTCCAGTAGCTACTGGTCATGAAATCAACCCAGGAGGTAAAAAAAGTAATTGATCCTTGTTAGATTTACCCATCACTGTGATTTTGTTAAAGTGGCGTTCTACTTTAAAACTGAACAGAGGCCATGTCTTAATCATATATTATAGTTGTGTAAAGTGTCTACCTATTTCTGTATGTTCATTTTCTATATGACTCTATTGAAGCTATAAACCATAGGACAATGATTTCTTTCCTATATCTAACTACTGACTGCAGTAACATATAACACTATATCATCTTACTTCGGGCTTTAATGGTAAAGTTGAAAATGCAGACAGATCATAATAGAATGGAAGTAATGGCAAACCCAGATGTGCCTGCTTTGTGAAAGTCATCAGGATAGTATTTTCTAATCAATGTATATGAGTGAGCTAAAGAACATATGATGTGTTATTATGTTCACACAGTCATATTTAACTAGTCTTCCTTCATACCTCTGTCTCATTTCCCCTTACATATCCATGTGTTATATCAGTATTAACCTTGTGGACCTTGTGTGTATATATATATATATATATATATATATATATATATATATATATATATATATATATATATATATATATATAACTTCATAGTCAATGTAATTCAGGATTTCCGGAATTATGTATAAACATAATTCAAGGGATAAACATCTCAAAACTCTGTTGAAACTACAAATTAGCATCAAAGGCAAAGTGAAAGTCATACTTTGGCAAATATATCTCTTCATAGACACAACAGTTGTGGTTCAATAGTTCTTTATGATGAAAAGTGTTGACTTTGTGGAGGTGGTTCCAAGGAAAAACCATGGCTATCTACAGGGGAACCGAGCGCTATCTCCTGCTGCCCCGTAGAATGTGAATGGAGCAGTGGCCAAGCACGTGCAGTACCGCTCCAATCATACGGGGCACACAGGGACGTCCAGATAAAGTTGTTCTTAGGATCGGCGAGGGTGCCACCGCTGGGGGTCGGACCCCCACCATTAAGATATTTATCACCTATCATGTGGATAGGTGATAAATATTGATTATTATAGAAGCTACAGAGGGTTTGGGAATTGGGGTGGGAGGGTGGGTAATGTTATTGTTTTGCTCATTGTGTTTTCCTGCTTATAATGAAAACGAACAATAAAAATTTACTTGATTTAAAAAAAAAATATTGCTTATAGGAAAACATCTTTAACTACTTATTTTAAGGATTACTCACTTACAGATACATGCAGACCGAAATTTGAAAGCCTTTAAATTCTGCATCACTATATTTCTACATACAGATTTGGATTGTTTATATATAATGTATCCTAATAAGGCAGGTAAAATTCCGTATATACCACTTAATACGTGTGGTTTTTATGTAATAACAGTATTTCTGACCACAATGTTGATGAATTTTTTAGCTCAAGTCTACATACAGTATAATGGTGAGTTCTTCCTGGAGAACTGGAGAGGTGCGCACTAAATGCTATGATGTTCTCCCACACTCAGGAGCCCTGCACTCTGTCCTCCAGCCCACAGTTCTAATGAATCAGCAGAAGGTTCTGATCAGTTCCTGGGTAAGCCCCGTGTTCTCCAAGACAAAATACTGCGATCAATCATCTGCTACTTCATGAGAAGGACGGCCTACAAAGTGTTTAGGACATTAGCAGTGCTGCTCTAAAACAAACACCAGTGTGAGTTAGTATAAGGGTATGTGCACACGATAACGACCATTACGGCTGAAATTACAAAGCTGTTTTCAGGAGAAAACAGCTCCATCATTTCAGACGTAATTGCTCGTACTCGAACTTTGCAAGGCGTCTTTGACGGCCGTAATTTGGAGCTGTTCTTCATTGGATTCAATGAAAAACGGCTCAAATTACGTCCAAAGAAGTGTCCTGCACTTCTATGACGAGGCAGTCATTTTACACGTTGTCTTTTGACAGCGACGCGTAAAATGACAGGTCGTCTGCACAGTACGTCAGCAAACCCATTCAAATGAATGGGCAGATGTTTGCCGACATATTGGAGCCATATTTTCAGGCGTAAATCGAAGCATAATACGCCTCGTTTACGCCTGAAAATAGGACATGTGAACCCAGCCTAATACTTACTAAAAGATGCATTTGTGGGGGTGCTGGTTCTCATTGAGGAGACATAACAGGTAAGGAGTCTTATAGGCAATGCTTCATGGGAAAAAGTATGAAAATTAGCTATACTCCTGAAGAAGGAAAACCCTCTCTCTAGTGCCACCTATTGGAGGTAGCTTCCCTCTAAGTCAATGTCTAACCCACAAAAACAGCCTTGAAACTTGACAAGGGGTTTTAGCCTAACCGGAATATTCTTCAAAAAGAAGAGAAATCTACAGATGAATTTCTCTTTCCATGCTTTGCTCTTGTATGCCTAAAACATAATGTAACTGGATTTCAATCTTTCTAACAAATCCTTTATAGTTGAATGAGTTTCTAGTACAAACCATACTCTTATAAATGACAAGCTGGGAGCCAGTGGCATACATTACATAGAGGCAGACCATGCGACTGCTCTAGGGGTCCGTGAAAGAAGGGGGCGTGGAACTAAACTGCTTCTGCTTCCCGCCACACAGACTTAGCGATTTAATAGAGTCACCACTAGGGGGAGTGCACTGCATAGAGACTCTTATAGATCCCATTAAGTTCAATAGTATCTGCATAAATCCATATGCACTGAGCTCAAGCTTATGCCTCATGCACATCACCGTGTGTGCCGGCCTGGTCCCGTCAGGGTGCCGTGCTCCAGAATCTAACTGATAGCGACTTCTTAGCTATCTCTGCCACTCTTCTTATTAGAAAAGTGACAGAAAACAATGTAAGTTGTAACCAGCCACATTAACCTATACTTGTCAGAATTCTCAGTGGGGGTGGGGCCAATTCTAAATTTTGCTATGGAGCACTATGATTTCTTTGTAAGCCCCTGCTGGGAACCATAGTTCAATAGTGGCTGGAAAGCCATATATTCCCAAAACCTTAAAATCAAAGCTTGAGGAATGTATTTTAGGAGACTAAAGGAAGGGAACTCTTTGAAAATATGTACTGGCTTCACTTACCGTGACATTTAGAAGCCAAACAAAACTCAACCAAAAGTAATGTGTGGGCGAGGCAGAGCCGAGACTGTCCTGTTACTCATACACTACTTTGGCCATGCCTATCAAGGTAAGGTTTTTTTTTTCCCGAAAACAACAGAACAGTTTTACAGTTGGTTTTGTTCCTCAGAAAGCAATTGCTGGCTTCTCTCCTACAAAAAGGACTATTCCCAGATTTTCATACTGACTCACAGCCCCGTAGACACACTGGCAAACCCATACTAATGTCAGTTTTTCCCTATATTGGTAACAAGACGTGTTAAAAAGCAGCTCTTATGCCACTACTTTGTTTTTCAGCCAATTTTTCATGTTAACCCAGTCTCTGCTGTATCAAGCGCTACCACTTGAGCACTAGAAAAACTAAATAAATAAGCCTATGGATGTAAAAGACACATTTTGAGCCAATGAGAACATATTTTTGGATCGTGCAAACTTTAGCAAATTCAACATCTGGAAAACACTGTGTCCTAGATAAAAAGTCAGGCTTTCAGAAGCAGGGATTCAACATTTTTAACTTCTGAGGTAGAGTTGACAACGTTGATACCAATATTATCGTTCCTGTAATTCAAGTATAAAAGGTGGAGTTGAGGGATATATAAGTGGAATAGACAGATGGTGCCACTGAGTACAAATTTTTAATGGTTTAGTACTGCCTGTAACTACAGGAGTCAGAACTCGCCTGCTGGACTGTGGCTTTCTGGTAAATGGTTTAGTCTTTTTGTGTCCTGTGGGACTTGTGGTTCCACTGACTCCTGGCCCATGACTTCTTTGCTGCTGGTCTTCTGTTATCCATACTGCAGACCAAATGGAATTAGCATAACACTACACACCTGGTATTGACTCCTTTGTCTTCTGTGTCTGAACAGGTACATATACCGCTGTGTAGTATATATATATATATATATATATATATATATATATATATATATATAGCATTCTATAGTTAGACTGTTTCTTGAGGAATATCATCCCTTGTAACACAAGGATTCCACACTGTTCTTAAAACTGTCTGTGTGGAATCCATTTGAAGTGCTGTATTTTTTACATGAACTCCTCAGAAACTTTCCTCTTTAACTTGTTATATATTTAAAATCTTCTCCCAATTTTGTCAAAATGCCCTGATGAATCCCATGAGGGATGAAACACATTGGGATAATGCGTAGATCAGTGGTTCTTAACCTGGGTTCGATCGAACCCCAAGGGTTCGGTGAGTCAGTCTCAGGGGTTCGGCGGAGGTCAAGACACATATCCAACTCATATGATTCGTGATGACACGCTCCGTTTGGCCATCATTGACTGCAGGTGATCACGCTACATCGTTTGGCCTATCGTGCGCTATGTGAAAGACAACGTGATAAAGGAAGATTTTTTTATTTTGTAAAATAACAACTAAGGCAGCCGATGTGAAGAAACTTGTGGATGACTTTTTCAAAGACAACAATCTTTCGTGGGATATGGTTTCTTCAGTTTGTTCGGACGGAGCTCCAGTCATGCTGGGAAGAAAGTCTGGTTTTGGTGCGCTAGTGAAAGCCGATGCACCACACATCATTCTTACACATTGTATTCTGCACAGGCATGCGTTGGCAACAAAAACCTTGCCTCCAAAACTGGCTGAAGTATTAAAAATCTAGTGGAATGCGTGAACTATGTGCGAAATAGTGCTGTGAGGCACTGCATCTTCAGTGAGCTGTGTAAAGAAATGGGCTCTGAATTCGAGGTACTTCTGTACCATTCTAACGTTCGGTGGTTATCCCGGGGACAGGTGCTGAATCCTGTTTTTGCCGTGCGTGTGGAATTAGCCCTGTTTTTGCAAGAGCACCAACATTGTAATGCGGATTGCTTCAAAAATTCTGAATTCATTCTCATTTTACCGTACATGGCTGATATCTACGCAGCCCTCAATCATCTCAATCAACAGATGCAGGCGGTGGAGTCAACATCATCGAAGCGGAAGAAAACCTGAAGGCTTTTCAAAAAAAGCTACCGTTATGGAAACGACAAACAGAGAACGATAACTTTGCAAACTTTCCCGTGCTGGATGACTGTATAAGTAAGATCGAAGATGTATCTGGAATCGGAGACATTTCTGTACCCGCGGAACTGAAGCAAGCAATTGCCACGCACTTAGATGAGCTTGCAAAGTCTCTCGACGGATACTTCCCTACAAGAGAGTCATATCCAGCATGGGTGAGACAGCCGTTCACGTTTAGTGTTGAGACAACAGATGTCAATGATGAATACCTCGATGAAATCATTGAAATTCAGCAGGTTCAACAGCAACTCTTCAGAACAACAACGCTCTCAACATTTTGGTGTCAACAAATGGTAACGTACCCTGTTATTGCTGAGAAAGCTCTGGAGATTTTCATACCGTTTGTTACAACATATCTTTGCGAGCAATCCTTTTCGAGGATGCTGGACATAAAAAGGAAGAAAAGGAACAGACTTTGTTGCGAAAATGACATGAGAGTGGCACTTGCGGTGAAGCCGCGCATTTCTGAACTGGTCTCTGAAAGGCAACAGCAGAAGTCACACTGATTTGCAGTAAATATTCATTATTATGTTTTTGTGTGAAAATCATGTTTTGATGGTTTTGTTCTTTGAACACAGTGATGTTGAGGCATGGTTCATTTTGTGCACCAGTAAAATATATACCTATGTTTTGAATTTGAAAAAATCATATTTTATTTTTCCAATTAAGAAGGGTTCGGTGAATGCGCATATGAAACTGGTGGGGTTCAGTACCTCCAATAAGGTTAAGAACCACTGGCGTAGATATATGTAGGGATTTTGTAGTATAGGGTGAGGGCCACTTTCGTGTTTAGGGTCAGATATATCCCCGCTCTGCCATTAAACAAAAGACATGTATTCCCTATCCACAGGATAGGGGATACATGTGTGATCGCTGGCATTGATAGGGAGAACGGGGGACTGAAAGTTCCCTGAAATTCTCCATCACAAATCTCGGACTTCCGGGGTCTGTGTCGACAGCTCCGTAGAAATGAATGGAGCGCCGGTCGCGCTTGTGCGCATGCGTGACCAGCGCTCCTGTCATTTTTACTGAGCTGCGCAGACGCCGGAAGTCGGAGGTTAGTCATGGAGAACTTTGGGGGACTTTCGGTCCCCCGTTCTCCCTATCGCTGCCAGCGATCACACATGTATCCCCTATCCTGTGGATAGGAGTTACATGTCTTTTGTAGGATACACTGTAGGTTGGATTTTTTTTGGGGGGTTGGGGCTGCATGGCGTTACCTACAGGGGGGCTGTATAGCGTTACCTACAGGGGGGCTGTATAGCGTTACCTACAGGGGAAGCTGTATAGCGTTACCTACAGGGGGGCTGTAAGCGTTACCTACAGGGGGGCTGTATAGCGTTACCTACAGGGGGGCTGTATGGCGTTACCTACAGGGTGGGCTGTATGGCGTTAGCGCCATACAGCCCCCTCTGTAGATAACGCCATACAGGCCCCACTGTAGAGAACGCCATACAGCCCCCTCTGTAGATAACGCCATACAGCCCCCTCTGTAGATAAAGCCATACAGCCCCCTCTTTAGATAACGCCATACAGCCCCCTCTGTAGATAACACCATACAGGCCCCACTGTAGAGAACGCCATACAGCCCCCACTGTAGAGAACGCAATACAGCCCCCACTGTAGAGAACGCCATACAGCCCCCTGTAGATAACGCCATACAGCCCCCTTTGTAGATTACGCCATAGAGCCCCCTCTGTAGATATCTACAAATTGGGCTGTATGGCGTTATCTACAAGGGGCACTCTGTATGGATTTATTTACAAGGGGTCTGTATGTCGTTCTCTACAAGGGGGCTGTATGGCGTTATCTACAGAGGGGGCTGTATGGCGCTATCTACAGAGGGGGCTGTATGGAGTTATCTACAGAGGGGGCTGTATAGCGTTACCTACAGGGGGGCTGTATAGCGTTACCTACAGGGGGGCTGTATAGCGTTACCTACAGGGGGGCTGTATAGCGTTACCTACAGGGGGCTGTATGGCGTTACCTACAGGGGGGCTGTATGGCGTTACCTACAGGGGGGGCTGTATGGCGTTACCTACAGGGGGGGCTGTATGGCGTTAGTGCCATACAGCCCCCTCTGTAGATAACGCCATACAGGCCCCAATGTACAGAACGCCATACAGTCCCCTCTGTAGATAACGCCATACAGCCCCCTCTGTAGATAACACCATACAGCCTCCTCTGTAGATAACACCATACAGCCCCCTCTTTAGATAACGCCATACAGCCCCCTCTGTAGATAACGCCATACAGGCCCCACTGCAGAGAACGCCATACAGCCCCCACTGTAGAGAACGCAATACAGCCCCCTGTAGATAACGCCATACAGCCCCCTTTGTAGATAACGCCATACAGCCCAATTTGTAGATATCTACAAAGGGGGCTGTATGGCGTTATCTACAGGGGGGACTCTGTAGGGCGTTATCTACAGGGGGTCTGTATGGAGTTCTCTACAGGGGGGCTGTATGGCGTTCTCTACAGTGGGGGCTGTATGACGTTACCTACAGGGGGGCTGTATAGCGTTACCTACAGGGGGGCTGTATAGCGTTACCTACAGGGGGCTGTATGGCGTTACCTACAGGGGGCTGTATGGCGTTACCTACAGGGGGCTGTATGGCGTTACCTACAGAGGGGGCTTTATGGCGCTATCTACAGAGGGGGCTGTATGGCGTTATCTACAGAGGGGGCTGTATGGCGCTATCTACAGAGGGGGCTGTATGGAGTTATCTACAGAGGGGGCTGTATGGCGCTATCTACAGAGGGGGCTGTATGGAGTTATCTACAGAGGAGGCAGTATGGTGTTATCTACAGGGGGGCTGTATGGTGTTATCTACAGGGGGATGTATGGCATTATCTACAGGGGGGCTGTATGGCGTTATCTACAGGGGGGGCTGTATAGCGGTATCTACAGTGGGGGGGCTGTAAAAAAGGCACTATCTACAAGGAGGGGTTGTGTGACACCCAGGGGAGGGGGGGCCCCAGTCAAAAGTTTGCTATGGGGCCCAGTCTTTCCTAGTTACACCCCTGGCAGACTTTGACAATTTCCTATGGACAATGCCAAAAACGCTTTGAAGAAACACTTCAAAAACGTTTGGAAAATCTTCCTAAAAAAACGCTTGGCCTTCAGATGCTAGTTTCTCTTGAAAACGGCCTCGTAATTTTGTGCTTCATACAGAAGTCATGTGAACATACCCTAAGAGAAAACAGAAGCTCGGCAGAGCCAATGTTAAAAATAAGTTGACCAAAACCATTACAATTTAGAAAAGTGATATATCTCAGGTTGTGTTTTTGTTTTGCTGATGCTATGCAATTCTAAACCTTCCTCCCAGAATGAAAATAAATGGCTCTACCAAACCATGCACTCGAAGTCATCACAATTTGTTTTTCCTATGAGATAATCCTAATTACTATGCAAACTAGGAGAGTGTATGTGTATAGTCTATACGTAGCCCATCAGCTCAGCTTTCAACCCCTTGTTTATTCCATATGCTGAAGTGATTTTGTGGTGTGCACTTTGAACAGCTGTGATTGATTTAGAGGAGATCATCTCAATATCAGGATATCTTGAATATTCATTATGAATATATCATTATTCTTTGCTGTTTTGAGGTCTCCATAAATATATTATATCATAGATATAAATGCAGTTATTGACAGTGAGGAAGTCTGCTGCTTATCAAGATGTCATTTTACATCCAATTTGGGAAAAAAGTGTGTTTTACTTGCAAACATTTTTGTCTTGAGTCTGACTGATCTATAGATCTATATTGTTATATACAATAAATAAATGAACAATGCTTAGGTGATTTTTAGCATCATATTATATATTTATATTTCTGCATATAATTAATCTGCATAAAATAGCCCAGGTCAGGTCAGACTACAACAGAAGAACAGTATATGGGCTCCTCCAGTTGCTTATTTGATGGTGTATATATAGTATGTCCACCCCTGATATTACCTGACTAAAATTAGTTGTGATGTAAAAGCGTTTAACTTGACTTAAACATACTTCTGATGTCACAGCAACTTTCCCAACTCAAACCCACTTGTAATGTGACAACTGCTTATCTTTTTGAAACACTCTTATGATGTCACAGCTTGTAACCTGTCTTAAACCGACTTGTTTTGTTACAGCGTTTTGCCTCACTTTAAGGCTGGATTCACACGAGCACATTATGTCCGTAATGGACATACATAACTATGATACTAGGAGCCCGGCTCCCTGCACTGTGTTCGGTCTGGGACTTGCGGCCGAAATACGTCCGTCCATTACGGACGTAATGTGCTCGTGTGAATCCAGCCTAAGCCCTTAAAGAGGCACTGTCACCAGTTTATAACTTCCCTATCTCCTACCTAATCTAATAGGCGCTGTGTGGTAGACAACCACTGTGTTGTTGTTTTTAAAAACGTTTATTAGTGACAAAGTTATGATCATTTTAACTGCTTCCCAACCGCCGATGGTAAATTAACGTCGGCGCTTGTTGGGCTTTGGGCAGCGCCGACGTTAATTTATATTCCACCTAAAGTCGGCGATCGGGTCCTCCAGAGCGCGTCTAGCACCCGGAACGGGCTGTTGCTATCAGCCTCTGGTCCATGTGCTCTCATCAGGGCCTGATTGGTTGAGGTTCCAATCATGTGATCGCTATGATAGCCAATCATAGCGACCACACGGAAAGTTTGTTGTAGTAACAAACTTTCCCGGCACTTGATGGTTATAACTTTCTCTCTCCCCTGCCTCCTGTCAGTGTGAATTCGGAGGAGAGATTAGACAGAGGGAGTGTTAGCAGCGCGATCGGGTGTCTTAGGCCTCAGGCACACTTCAGTTTTTTCCTTCAGGGTGCTATCCGTTTTTGTCACTGATAGCACCCTGAACCCATTAATTTCAATGGCCCCATGCACACTTCAGTTATTTAAACGGATCCGTTGTTCCGTTCCGTGCAAAGTAGAGCATGTCCTACTTTGCTCAGTGATTCAGTGACCGTGTAGCCCATAGAAGTCAATGGGTCAGTGAAAAAAACGGATGGCACATGGAAGGCTTCCGTGTGCCGTCCGTTTTTAATGGATCCGTTGCCATAGCAACGGCTGGGTGAGCAAAAGTTCACAGAGTCACAGACTACAGTAAACATTCATTCCTGAAGATAGGCTCATATTTTCACTCCAAAACACCCAAAAAACCAAAGTAAGCCAAGCAGAGTAATCTCAAACTGTTCTCTATGCTCTGAAAGCTACAGAAAACAGCACCAAAAACATCTTGTAAACTTTCTATGGGTGTTTCCTGGGACATGTGACAGGTTCAAATGAAGTTCACATCCGTTTTTTAAACGGAAAAACGGAAGCAAAACGTCCGTGTAAAACGGAAACACGGAATGGAAACGGAGTGCACACGGAAACAAAAACAGACACACGGATCCGTCAAAAACGGCCGAGAAAACGGTGATGGAAGTGTGCATGAGTAGCGCTGACACCCGGATCGCGCTGTTAACACCGGCCTCTGTTCCCGGAGACATGATCGGAACCTGATTAGTTCAGGTCCCGATCATGTTATCGCAGGGAAAGTTGCAAGAGCTGCAAGCCTTCAAGTGAAAAGTAATAAAAATATTTTATAAAAGTGCAAAAACAAGTTACAGAAACATAAAATGCTTTTTTTCCCTGTAATAAGACTTTTATTATAGGGAAAAAATGAAAGCGTTAAAAAAGTTCACATATTTGGTATCACCGCGTTCGTACCGACCCAAACTATAAAACTATAATATATTTCCCGCAAGGTGAACACCGCAAAAAAATAACAATGCCTGAGTCACTATTTTTTGGTCACCACACCTCCCAAACTATAGAATAAAAAATGATCAAAAAGTCGCATGTACCCCAAAATAGTACCAATAAAAACTACAACCCGTTCCGCAAAAAACAAGTCCTTAGACTGCTTTTTTGACAGAAAAATCAAAAAGTTATGACTCTCAGAATATTGTGACACAGAAAGTAAAATATTTGATAGAAAAGTGATTTTATTGCGCAAACGCCGAAAAACATAAAAAACACTATATAAAATATGGTATTGCCGTAATCGTATGGACCTGCAGAAAAAGGTAAAATGTCATTTATAGCGCACAGTGAACCCCGTGAAAAAAAAGGAGAAAAAACATTGTCACAATTTGTTTTTTTGTCAGCTTGCTTGCCAAAAAATTTTATAAAAAGTGATCAAAAAATCACATATACCCCAAAATTGTACCAATGCAAACTACAGATTGTCCTGCAACAAATAAGCCCTCACACAGCTCAGCTGGAGAAAAAATAGAAAAGTTCTGGCTCTCAGAATATAGCGACAGAAATTGTGCAGAGCGTTCCAAAAGCGGATAAGATCGGGCACCATTTATCAATGTGACATACCCTGATGTACTCCGCACAGCTTACATATACCCTGATGTACTCCGCACAGCTTACATATACCCTGATGTACTCCGCACAGCTTACATATACCCTGATGTACTCCGCACAGCTTACATATATCCTGATGTACTCCTCACAGATTACATATACCCTGATGTACTCCTCACATATTACATATACCCTGATATACTCTGCATAGATTACATATACTTTGATGTACTCCTCACAACTTACATACAGTGAAGGAAATAAGTATTTGATCACTTGCTGATTTTGTAAGATTGCCCACTGTCAAAGACATGAACAGTCTAGAATTTTTAGGCTAGTTTCATTTTACCTTTGAGAGATAGATTATATTTAAAAAAAACTGAAAATCACATAGTCAAAATTATATATATTTATTTGCATTGTGCACAGAGAAATAAGTATTTGATCCCTTTGCCAAACAAGACTTAATACTTGGCGGCAAAACCCTTGTTGGCAAGCACAGCAGTCAGTCGTTTTTTGTAGTTGATGATGAGGTTTGCACACATGTTAGATGGAATTTTGGCACACTCCTCTTTGCAGATCATCTGTAAATCATTAAGATTTCGAGGCTGTCGCTTGGCAACTTGGATCTTCAGCTTCCTCCATAAGTTTTCGATGGGACTAAGGTCTGGAGACTGGCTAGGCCACTCCATGACCTTAATGTGCTTCTTTTTGAGCCACTCCTTTGTTGCCTTGCTGTATGTTTCGGGTCATTGTCGTGCTGGAAGACCCAGCCACGAGCCATTTTTAATGTCCTGGTGGAGGGAAGGAGGTTGTCACTCAGGATTTGACGGTACATGGCTCCATCCATTCTCCCATTGATGCGGTGAAGTAGTCCTGTGCCCTTAGCAGAGAAACACCCCCAAAACATAATGTTTCCACCTCCATGCTTGACAGTCGAGACGGTGTTCTTTGGGTCATAGGCAGCATTTCTCTTCCTCCAAACACGGCGAGTTGAGTTAATGCCAAAGAGCTAAATTTTAGTCTCATCTGACCACAGCACCTTCTCCCAATCACTCTCAGAATCATCCAGATGTTCATTTGCAAACTTCAGACGGGCCTGTAAATGTGCCTTCTTGAGCAGGGGGACCTTGCGGGCACTGCAGAATTTTAATCCATTACGGCGTAATGCGTTACCAATGGTTTTCTTGGCGACTGTGGTCCCAGCTGCCTTGAGATCATTAACAAGTTCCCCCGTGTAGTTTTCGGCTGAACTCTCACCTTCCTCAGGATCAAGGATACCCCACAAGGTGAGATTTTGCATGGAGCCCAAGATCGATGTCGATTGACAGTCATTTTGTATGTCTTCCATTTTCTTACTATTGCACCAACAGTTGTCTCCTTCTCACCCAGCGTCTTACTTATGGTTTTGTAGCCCATTCCAGCCTTGTGCAGGTCTATGATCTTGTCCCTGACATCCTTAGAAAGCTCTTTGGTCTTGCCCATGTTGTAGAGGTTAGAGTCAGACTGATTAATTGAGTCTGTGGACAGGAGTCTTTTATACAGGTGACCATTTAAGACAGCTGTGTCTTTAATGCAGGCACCCAGTTGATTTGGAGCGTGTAACTGGTCTGGAGGAGGCTGAACTCTTAATGGTTGGTAGGGGATCAAATACTTATTTCTCTGTGCACAATGCAAATAAATATATATAATTTTGACTATGTGATTTTCTGTTTTTTTTTAATATAATCTATCTCTCACTGGTAAAATTAACCTAGCCTAAAAATTCTAGACAGTTCATGTCTTTGACAGTGGGCAAACTTACAAAATCAGCAAGGGATCAAATACTTATTTCCTTCACTGTATACCCAGATGTACTCTGCACAACTTACATATACCCGGATGTACTCCGCACAGCTTATATATATCCTGATGTACTCCACACAGCTTACGTATACCCTGATGTACACCGCACAGCTTAGGTATACCCTGATGTACGCCAAACAAAACTACTACCAAGCAAATCTATGCTACAAAAGCCAAATGGCGCTCCCTCCCTTCTGAGCCCTACAGCGTAGCCAAACACCACCTTAAGTCCACATATATGCTATTTTATATCAACATTATATGAGGTAATTGTCTTCAGTGGCACAAACTGGGCACAACATATTGTGCACTAAAATGGCATATCAGTGGAAAATTAGAATTTTCACTTTGCACTATCCGCTGCGCATTGACCCCTTCACGCAACACGACTTGGCATGTTGTGGTGCGGGGGGTTATATATGGAGCGGGCTCATCCGCTGAGCCCACCCCATATGCCGCAGGTGTCAGCTGTATATTACAGCTGACACCCGGGACTAACGGACAGGAACAGCGATCGCGCTGTTACAGGAGCCTGTCAAAATGACATTATACTGCAATAAATTAGTATTGCAGTGTATTGTACTGGCGATCTAATGATCGCTGGGTTAAAAATAAGTAAATAAAGTTATTTGTGAAAAATATATATTTAAAGTCCAAAAAAAAACCCTTTCCCATTTTTCCCCTAAAGTAATGTAAAAAATAAAAAAGTAAACAAAATTGGTATCGCTGCATCCATAAAAGTCCAAACTATTACAATATACAATTACTTAACTCTTATGGTGAACGCCGTAAAAAATAAAGAATTTAAAACGCCAAAATCACCGTTTTTTGGTCACATTTAGCTTTTGAAAAAAATTTACTAAAAAGTGACCAAAAAGCTGTATGTACAAAAAAATGGTACTAGTAAAAACTACAGCTCGTCCCGCAAAAAATAAGCCCTCACACCACTCAATCGACCAAAAAACAAAAAAAGTTCCAACTCTCGGATTGTGGTGAAACAAAACATTTGTTTTTTTTTTAACAAATAGTTTTCACTTTGTAAAAGTAGTAAAATTTTTAAAAAACCTGTATAAATTTGGTCTCACCTTAATCGTATTAAGTCTCGGAAAAAATTTAAGTTGTCGTTTTTGCTGCAAGGTGAAAGCCGCAAAAACGAAACCCAAAAAACAATGGAGGAATCGCAGCTGTTTCCAATTTCAGCCTGCAAAGAATTTTGTTTTCCGTTTCCCAGTACATTAAATGGTACTTTAAATGGTGTCACTAGAAACTACAACTCCTCCTGCAAAAGATAAGCCCTCACACCACTCTATTGATGGAAAAAGATTTTTTTTTTATGGTTCTTAGGATGTGGGGAGGGAAAAACTAAAATGAAAAAGCAAAAAATTGATCAGTCCTGAAAGGGTTAACTAATTTCTAATGAAAAATCATTTATGACCACATATGGGCTTTTTCTCTTTTATCCCTTGTGAAAATGAAAACACAATATTTTAGTGGAAAAACTGTTGATATTCATTTTCACGGCCTAATTCTAATAAATTCTGCAAAAGACCAATGGGGTCTAAATGCTCATTATACCCCTAGATAGATTCATCAAGGGCTGTCATTCCCCAAATGGGGTCAGTTTTGGGGTGTTTCCACTGTTTTGCCCCCTCCAGGGCATTGCAAACGCGACATGGCACCGAAAACCAATCCAGCAAAATCTGCGCTCCCAAATCCAAATGGCGCTCCTTTCCTTCTGAGCTCTGCCGTGGGTCCATACAGCAGTTTATTACCACATATGGGGTATTTCCGTAATCGGGAGAAATAGCTTTACAAGTTTTTGGGTGCTTTTTATTCTTTATTCCTTGTAAAAATTACAAATTTCTATGTTTTTTTCAGAAAAAAAAGTAGATTTTCATTTTCACAGACTAACTCCAATAAATTTAGCAAAAGACCTGTGGAGTCAAGATGCTAACTATACCTCTAGATAAACTCCTTGAGGTGTGTTGTTTCCAAAACAGTGTCACCTTTGGGGAGTTTCCACTGTTTTGGCAATGCAATAGCTCTTCAAACCTGACATGGTGCCTAAAATATATCCTAATAAAAAGGAGGCCCCAAATCCACTAGGTGTTCCTTTGCTTCTGAGGCCGGTGCTTCAGTCCAGTAGCACGCTAGGGCCACATGTAGGATATTTCCTAAAACTGCAGAACCTGGGAAATAATAAATATTGAGTTGTGTTTTTCTGGTAAAACCTTCTGTGTTACAAAAAAAATAAAAATGGATTAAAAATGAAATTCTGCAAAACAAAATGAAATTTGTAAATTTCACCTCTTCTTTTCTTTAATTCCTGTGAAATGTCTGAAGGGTTAAGAAACTTTCTAAATGCTATTTTGAATACTTTGAGGGTGCAGTTTTTAAAATGGGGTGACTTATTGGGGGTTTCTAATATATAAGTCCCTCAAAGCCACTTCACAACTGAACTGGCCCCTGTAAAAATAGCCTTTTGAAATTTTCTTGAAAATGTGAGTGTCACGATGCGGGGTGTGGACCCACTGGGCCGTACCGGGTAGCGGGATGGCAGCTGGCCAAACAGGTAAGTACAGAGTTCAATTAGTTCAGCGAGGGTACCTGAGGCATTCGTAGGCAGTAGCGAGGCAGGCACGTCCAGAACGAGGCGGCGGGAAGTCGTCAGATGCGGTGTAGCAGATCAAGCGTAGACTGTAGCACAGCACGGCAATAGCACAGCACGGCACTAGGACTAGGTAGCACGGAAACAGGATACGGGATACAGGAGCAAGGTACACTGGGAAACTGGAAGACATTGGGAGACCATAAGCACGACAAACAATGGGTAACAAACAACGCTCTGGCAAAGAGCAAGAGGACAGAGTCCTTTTTATAGCCCAGGGCATCCTGGGCTAGATTGCAGACTTCCTGCAAAAATAGACGTTACAGTATCCCCCTCTTACGCCTCCTCTTCTTGGGACCAGAGCGGGAGAGAAACTTCCTCACGAGGACAGGAGCATCGATGTTCTCCTCTGGCTCCCAAGACCTCTCCTCTGGGCCGAACCCCCTCCAATCCACTAAATAAAATGTCCTTCCTCCCACCTTCTTGGTAGCCAGAATCTCCTTTACTTCGAAAGTCCCCGATGAGCCGCCAGGGGCCACTGTGGAGCTAGGAGTCCTGGAGTAGCGGTTCAGGACCACGGGTTTCAGCAAGGAGACATGAAAGGAGTTAGGAATCCTGAGCGTAGGGGGGAGTCGCAGCTTGTAGGATACCGAGTTGATCTGTAGCAGGATTTCGAAGGGTCCGAGGAACCTAGGAGCAAATTTGCACGACGGCACCTTCAGCCGGATATTCCTAGAAGACTACCAGACTTTAGTCCCTGGAAGGAACTGCGGAGGCGCCCGTCTTCATGCCTTTCTCTTCATGCGGTCCACCGCCAACAGGATAGAAGATCGGATCTGTTGCCATATCTGTAGAAAGTCCCTGAAGGTAGAATCGGCTGCAGGCACCTGGGACGTAGACGATGAAC
The DNA here is from genome assembly GCF_050947455.1 of Rhinoderma darwinii. NCBI lineage: Eukaryota > Metazoa > Chordata > Amphibia > Anura > Rhinodermatidae > Rhinoderma > Rhinoderma darwinii. Next base: position 134,568,629 of record NC_134691.1, on the reverse strand, counting down.
AATGGAGTGGAAATGGTCGACTCATTGGTGTGGTTGTTATAAGAGAACTCTGCCCACGGGAGCAACTGCACCCAATCATCATGGCGCCTGGAAACAAAGTGACGTAGATAGTTCTCCATAATCTGGTTAACTCTCTCGACTTGCCCATTGGACTGGGGATGATAGGCTGAAGAGAAGTCCAATTTTACACCGAGGAGGCCGCAGAGTGCTCTCCAAAACTTTGAGGTGAACTGGACCCCTCTGTCCGAGACAATATGCAGGGGCAAGCCGTGCAGACGGAAGATGTGCTGTATGAAGAGGTCAGCCAATCGCGTAGCAGACGACAGGGCGGTCAAGGGAATGAAGTGAGCCATTTTGGAAAATCGATCCACCACCACCCAGATCACACTGCAACTCGCAGAAGAAGGAAGATCCGTGACAATGTCCATAGCGACATGTTGCCACGGGGCAACGGGCACAGGCATACCGTGCATGAGGAGACAAAGTCCATAACTTCTTTGGGCAGCGTGGGCCACCAGAACTGACAGGTGATTAGATCTTGGGTCTTACGAGCACCCGCGTGACCTGCCAACTTAGAACTGTGACCCCAGCGAAGAATTCTTCCTCAGTCAGCCAGACGTACAAAAGACCTACCCGGAGGAATGTCTCTAACTTGCACAGAGAAGATGCAGGATGGGTCAATAATATTCTGTGGAGATTCCATGGCGTCTTCGGTTTCAAAAGATCTAGACAAGGCATCGGCCCTCACATTCTTGTCGGCGGGTCGGTAGTGGAGTTCGAACCGGAACCGAGCAAAGAACAACGACCAACTGGCTTGGCGAGGATTCAACCGCTGGGCCGTCTGTAGGTAGGTCAAATTCTTGTGATCCGTGAAGATCAGGATAGGATGAACCGCGCCCTCCAGTAGATGTCTCCACTCCTGCAGAGCCAGCTTGATGGCCAGTAACTCCCGGTCCCCAATCGAGTAGTTGCGCTCTGCGGAAGAAAACAGCTTGGAATAGTAGCCACATACCACAGTCTTGCCTTTCGATCTTTTCTGGAACAACAGTGCACCAGCACCAACCGAGGAAGTGTCCACCTCTAACGAAAACTGTAGGGATACATCAGGATGGTGCAGAATGGAGGCAGACGTGAAGGCTTTCTTTAAGGATTCAAATGCGGCTTCAGCCTCCGAAGTCCACATCTTGGCATTCATACCCTTCTTAGTGAGGATGGAGATAGGAGCAGTCAAAGATGAGAAGTTGGGGATGAACAGTCGGTAGAAGTTGGCGAATCCTAGGAATCGTTGTATGGCCCTTAAGCCTTGGGGGCGTGGCCACTCCAGGACAGCCTTTACCTTCTGGGGGTCCATCTTGAGGCCCTGATCGGAGATAATATAGCCCAGGAAGGATAGAAACTTCTTCTCAAAAACACATTTTTCCAACTTGGCATAAAGGCGATTCTCTCTTAGACGGAGCAACACCTGGCGGACATGACTCTGATGAGTTACTGGATTTGGGGAAAAAATCTAAATGTCATCGAGATACACCACAACACAAACATAAAGGAGATCACGAAAAATGTAATTGACAAATTCTTGAAATACTGCGGGGGCGTTACACAGACCGAAGGGCATAACTAAGTATTCGTAGTGCCCATCACGAGTATTAAATGCAGTCTTCCATTTGTCACCTCGACGAATCAGATTCAGAAATCAAAGGCAGGGGGTACCTGTTCTTCACCGTGATCTGGTTTAGGCCTCGGTAGTCAATGCAAGGATGTAACGATCCATCTTTCTTTTTAACAAAGAAGAACCCCGCTCCGGCCGGGGATGAGGATTTACGAATGAAACCCCTCTCCAGGTTCTCCTTAATGTAGGCCTACATGGACTGGGTCTCTGGCAGGGAGAGAGGGTACACTCTACCACGAGGAGGAGACGATTCCGGAACCAGGTCGATCGGACAGTCATATGCCCGGTGTGGCGGCAAGGTCTCAGCCTCCTTTTTATTGAAGACATCGCAGAACATGGAGAAACAAGAAGGCAACCCTGTCAAAGACTGAAGAGGAGCAGGCTGTGGCGACTGGATATGGCCCAGAAAGCGGTCAAGAAACTTTGGACCCCACTGGAGGACCTCTCCAGAGTTCCAATCCAGAACGGGGGCGTGCAGACGAAGCCAAGGGTAACCCAGCAGCACGGGGTTGACGGCCTTGGACAGGATGAACAGGGAGAGGAGTTCAGCATGAAGGGCTCCCACTTGGAGTCTCAATGGCTTGGTTACGGACACAACTGGGTCCGGCAATGGCAGTCCATCCACCGAGGCAACGATCAGCGGCGTTTCAAGCGGAATAGTAGGCAACTGTAGGAGATCCACAAGGTCCTGGCAGACGAAGTTGGCTGCAGAGCCGGAGTCCAGATATGCGGAGACCTGATGGGACCTCTCGTCAGCAATGATGGTTACGGGAATGAATAGTTTGGAAGAGAGTTCTTGATTCAATGTGTTGACGCCCAACCAAACCTAGGCGCTGGGGTTTTTTGGCTTGTGAGGACACAGACGCACTACATGGCCAGCGAGGCCGCAATATAAGCAAAGTCCAGAGGTGCGCCTGCACTGTTTCTCCTGGACCGATCATTTTAGTCGGTCTACTTGCATTGGGACCTCGGGCAAAGCAATAGAAGCAGGCAAGAGGGGTTGCTGAAAGTTGGGTGCCAGTCTAGGGCGCCGACGCTCCTGACGAACCTCGTGAGATCTTTCCCTCAGCCTTATGTCTACCCGAGTGGCAAGCAGAATCAAGTCGTCCAAGGCAGAAGGCAGGTCTCGAGCAGCCAGTTCATCCTTGATCTCGGACGACAGGCCATGCCAATAGGATGCCACGAAGGCCTGATTGTTCCATGATAGCTCTCCTGCCAGAGTCCGGAACTGGATCGTATACTCTTGGCGAAGGTTGAAGATGGCAGTGGCTGCCGATGAGATTCGCCCAGGTTCCTCAAAAACAGTTCGGAATATTCGCACGAACTCCTGGAAATCTCGGGTCTCGAGTCCCTGACGTTCCCAGATAGGATTAGCCCATGCCAGGGCCTTGCCAGTCAGGAGGGATATGATGAATGCGATCTTGGCACCATCTGACGGAAATGCTTGAGAGTGCAGGGTAAAATGAATGTGGCATTGGTTCAGAAACCCCCAAAAAGCACTGGCGTCTCCATCGAACCGAGAGGGCAATGGCAGCGAGAACCGAGGATCCGGGCAGGTACTGCCAGGAGGAGTAACAGGAGCATCGGCTTGAAGGACTTGCATAGAGGCAGGAAGAGGAGCAACTAGCGTCCCTAGCTGCTGCGCCATAGTGTCCACTGCCACGAGGAGCTGAACCCGCCTAGCTCAGAGAACCAGCAGAACTGCCTGCATGGCTTGGGAGGGTGCCAAGCCCTTGAATTGACCAGTGGAGTCCATGGCCAGAGCGTACTATCAAGATGCGGGATGTGGACCCACTGGGCCGTACCGCGTAGCGGGATGGCAGCTGGCCAAACAGATAAGTACAGAGTTCAATTAGTTCAGTGAGGGTACCTGAGGCAATCGTAGGCAGTAGCGAGGCAGGCATGTCCAGAACCAGGCGGCGGGAAGTCATCAGGTGAGGCGTAGCAGATCAAGCGTAGACTGTAGCACAGCACGGCAATAGCACAACACGGCACTAGGACTAGGTAGCACAGAAACAGGATACAGGACACAGGAGCAAGGTACACTGGGAAACTGGAAGACACTGGGAGACCATAAGCACGACAAACAATGGGTAACAAACAACACTCTGGCAAAGAGCATGAGGACAGAGCCCGCCGGAGACACTGGAGGACCGGAAGTGAGTGCCGGTGCCTCACAGGAGGACGACGCTGCAGCGAGGTAAGATGTCCATGGCCACGGCTGTCGAGGTTAACGACTGGACGACGGACCGTGGCCATAGACGTTACAGTGAGAAATTGCTGCTAAAGTTGTAAGCCTTGTAATGTCCTAAAAAATGAAAGAATGTTCAAAAAACTATGCCAATCTAAAGTAGACATATGGGGGTTGTTAATTAGCAACAATTTTGTGTGGTATAACTGCCTGTCTTACAAGCAGATAAATTTAAATTTAGAAAAATGCTAATTTTTGCAATTTTTCTCAAAATTTGGGTGTTTTTCCACAAATAAATACTGAATGTATCGAGCAAATTTTTCCATTAACATAAAGTCCAATGTGTCACAAGAAAACAATCTCAGAATCGCTTGGATAGGTAAAAGCATTCCAGTTATTACCACATAAATTGAAACATGTCAGATTTGAAAAATGAGGCTCTGTCAGAATGGTCAAGAGTGGCCAAAGCGTGAAGGGGTTAATATTTTTTATTTTTTGGGAACATTATAAAAATCTTTATGTAACAGTTTTTTAAATTTTTTATTAGTCCTCCTAGGGGACTTGAACCAGCGATCGTTGGATCGCTTGCATGATATACTGCAATACTAATGTATTGCAGTATATCGAGATATTGACAGTCTCCTTTGAAGCTTCAAAGCAGTACAATGATGGCAGACCTGGGGGCCATCATTAGGCCCCAGGCTGCCATAACAACCATAGCCACCGGCCGATCCCGTCACGGTGGGCGCGACGCCATGTTCGAGGGGGTGCACCCCTGATTCTAACAATTTAAATGCCGCGGTCGCAATTGACAAGGGCATTTAAGATGTTAAATGAGCGGAATCAAAGTGATCTTTGAGTCAGCCCATTGCAGTGAGGTGTCGGCTGTACAACACAGCCGTCACCCGCTGAGTATGGAGAGAGCACAGTCCGTGAGCCCGCTCCATACTTCCCCTTAATGGCTACCAAGTGGTATTTCGTTAAGGGGTTAACACACTTGTGATGTCGCAGAACCTGACATCTATTATCTGACTAAAACACACTTGTGATGTCATAGCAGCTTACCTGATGGAAATGTATTTCTTATGTGACAGCATCTTAGCTGACAAATTTGTGATGTCACAGCTGTCTATCAGACTCAACTCTTGTAATATAACAATAGCTTACCCGGGGAAGACACCAACAACAGAGGGTCCCTGTGCAAGAATATTATATGGGCTCAGGGCCGGCCTTAGGGGTGTGCGACCTATGCCAGTGCACAAGGCGTTGCACCCTCACAGCTTTTAGGGGGCGCCACTGTGCTCTGCCTCTGCTCTGTCCTCTGCTCCTCGTTACACACACGGAGGAAACAAGAGCCGAGGACCAAGAGCAGAGGAGGAAGCTCTGCCCAAGAAGGTTTTGAGCCTGTCAGCAAGGAGAGATAAGTGTCTATATGTGTCTATGTGTGTCAATGTTTGTGTGTGTATATGTGTATATATGTCTATGTATGTATGTATGTATGTATGTATGTATGTATGTATGTATGTATGTATGCCTCTTTGTGTGTTTATATATGTGTGGGTATAGTTATCAGAGTGTGTTAACTGTGTTGTTACAAAGGACTGCAGATAAAATCGACTACATTATCTTTACTCAGAGTTATCACTGTGTGTTATTTGTGGTGTTACATAGGACTGCAGGTAACATCTACTACACGATCTCACTTATGTATTTGTATATGTTCCTGTCAGTGTATTTATATATACAGTATGTGTATGTATGTCTATATATTTACCTGTATGTACAGTGAAGGAAATAAGTATTTGATCCCTTGCTGATTTTGTAAGTTTGCCCACTGTCAAAGACATGAACAGTCTAGAATTTTTAGGCTAGGTTAATTTTACCAGTGAGAGATAGATTATATTTAAAAAAAAAACAGAAAATCACATTGTCAAAATTATATATATTTATTTGCATTGTGCACAGAGAAATAAGTATTTGATCCCCTACCATCCATTAAGAGTTCAGCCTCCTCCAGACCAGTTACACGCTCCAAATCAACTTGGTGCCTGCATTAAAGACAGCTGTCTTAAATGGTCACCTGTATAAAAGACTCCTGTCCACAGACTCAAATAATCATTCTGACTCTAACCTCTACAACATGGGCAAGACCAAAGAGGTTTCTAAGGATGTCAGGGACAAGATCATAGACCTGCACAAGGCTGGAATGGGTTACAAAACCATAAGTAAGACGCTGGGTGAGAAGGAGACAACTGTTGGTGCAATAGTAAGAAAGTGGAAGACATACAAAATGACTGTCAATCGACATCGATCTTGGGCTCCATGCAAAATCTCACCTCGTGGGGTATCCTTGATCCTGAGGAAGGTGAGAGCTCAGCCGAAAACGACACGGGGGGAACTTGTTAATGATCTCAAGGCAGCTGGGACCACAGTCACCAAGAAAACCATTGGTAACACATTATGCCGTAATGGATTAAAATCCTGCAGTGCCCGTAAGGTCCCCCTGCTCAAGAAGGCACATGTACAGGCCCGTCTGAAGTTTGCAAATGAACATCTGGATGATTCTGAGAGTGATTGGGAGAAGGTGCTGTGGTCAGATGAGACTAAAATTGAGCTCTTTGGCATTAACTCAACTCGCCGTGTTTGGAGGAAGAGAAATGCTGCCTATGACCCAAAGAACACCGTCCCCACTGTCAAGCATGGAGGTGGAAACATTGTGTTTTGGGGGTGTTTCTCTGCTAAGGGCACAGGACTATTTCACCGCATCAATGGGAGAATGGATGGAGCCATGTACCGTCAAATCCTGAGTGACAACCTCCTTCCCTCCACAAGGACATTAAAAATGGCTCGTGGTTGGGTCTTCCAGCACGACAATGACCCGAAACATACAGCCAAGGCAACAAAGGAGTGGCTGAAAAAGAAGCACATTAAGGTCATGGAGTGGCCTAGCCAGTCTCCAGACCTTAATCCCAACGAAAACTTATGGAGGGAGCTGAAGATCCGAGTTGCCAAGCGACAGCCTCGAAATCTTAATGATTTACAGATGATCTGCAAAGAGGAGTGGGCCAAAATTCCATCTAACATGTGTGCAAACCTCATCATCAACTACAAAAACCGTCTGACTGCTGTGCTTGCCAACAAGGGTTTTGCCACCAAGTATTAAGTCTTGTTTGCCAAAGGGATCAAATACTTATTTCTCTGTGCACAATGCAAATAAATATATATAATTTTGACAATGTGATTTTCTTTTTTTTTTAAATATAATTTATCTCTCACTGGTAAAATTAACCTAGCCTAAAAATTCTAGACTGTTCATGTCTTTGACAGTGGGCAAACTTACAAAATCAGAAGTAGTATACCTACATGAAGAACACCACGAAAGAAGTTCCCCCGATTACATTTATTGTAGTCAAAAATCTGACTTATAACATAATAAATTATGGGGAAAGACGCATGGTAATAACGGTGAACCCGCTGATTAGTAACAAAAACCTATAGTTAAGAGTCTGACACACCAAAATAATTTTTAAATAGAAAATTTATTGAATACATCTAAAAAATACCACAAAAGTTAAAACAGAGATGATATCCACAGTACAGAAAGACAACCAGATTAATTGTATATAATAATTCCAGATATATGGGTAAAGGGCAACACTGTTCAAATACAGGAATACATCCACAATGGGTTACAATTGTGTAAAGTAATATACATATTCTAATACATTAACCAGCAAAGTAGGCTATTCAGCATTAACCAGCAAAATAGGCTATTCAGCAAACAGGGCAAATCTCCCACGTATGTGTCACTCTCACATCTTTAAAGTATAAATTAAGTAAACATCAATGAATGAGTGTACACAAGTATAAATACCCCTGAATAAAGCCAGATGCAAAAATCAGTAGAAAAAACAGTGAAATACTAGTGCCATGCACAAGTAAAATACATGGCTCTATTTAAACAGACACATGAAATAGGAGCAGGGCAATAGCTGTAATGTCCACCCCATTTGCAGACACTCAAACACCCATTAGGTAGAATGTGATAGAAAGAAACTTTTTGCTGGAAAACAGGCATATGCTGGAAGCGGAGTTCATACCCATAGTAACAGGTCACCGTCTCTGGTGTCAACCCCGATGCGTGTTACAGCTATTGCCCTGCTCCTATTTCATGTGTCTGTTTAAATAGAGCCATGTATTTTACTTGTGCATGGCACTAGTATTTCACTGTTTTTTCTACAGATTTTTGCATCTGGCTTTATTCAGGGGTATCTTCTGGTTTAAACAATGTATGTATGTAAGTCTGTTAGAGAAATAATATTCTTACCTGTTGAAAGATCAATATGAACATTTTCTTACTATGTCACGTTTGGTTATTTCATTTTAGCAAAAACTCTTCTTCCTTAGAATCCAAAATAAATTTTTAACGAGTTTTTATAATAATATTCCTACACTGTAGGTTTCAATAAGATCTCCTAAGTCATTGGAGATACTTTGTGACAGTTTACTAAGAAGCAATTTGACATTTTAAAAGAAGGAAAGTTTGGGTCCCAAGTGATTTTGGTTACTGCTCGTCTCAGTCACCAGGAACAAATGAATCAGTGTTGACAGAAGAAAATAATAACTAAAGTTAAATGTATGGCAAGAAAACTTAAAAAATGTGGCGGCGTGACTAAGTATCTGTTGCGTAGACTTCTTGTCAGCATGTGAATAATTATTGTTCTGAAAGAAAGAAATTATATTCCCATCTTGATGACCAATTGCAAAACCATGATTAAAGTAAATATATATTTAAATATATAATAACATAATAAATAAAATGATCTATCTACAGTTCCTATCATCCACTCTATTTATCTACAGTACTTATTATCCTCTCTATTTTCTATCAATGTATCCATCTACCTATCTGTCACGATCCTGGGGTATGTGGACTCACTAGGCCGCTCCACCGTAGCGAAGTGACAGCTGGCTGCACAACAGTCTATATAAAGTCTATGCAAAGTCTTTATCACATGGGGTACCTGTTAGTGTCCGGACAGACACAGGGTGTAGCAGAGGCTTTGGCACGGATGAAGCTTGGCGTGGCAGATGACAATGTGACTCCAACGCTAGATGCGACTCAGGAACAAGCACAGTTTCAGGATACAGTATACAGGTAGTAGGATATGGGAACACTGGGAGCAGGATAACAACTAAGGGACCATTTGCAAGACTAACATGGGAATACAACAACAATGCTCAGGCAAGGAGTGGAAGTGCGGAGCCCTTTTTATAGTCCAGGATGATCTGGGGATTGGTTAGGGAACTTTTAGTTTGCGCGCGATCTGGCCCTTTGAGGTAGGAAACAGTCCAGAGCAGGACAGCCATGCGTGCTGGCGTCTCCGAGGAGGGAGACGCTGGCAAAAAGCCAGGAGTCTGCGGCCATCCGAAGGTGAGGGACGGTGGCGGTCCGCGACCTCAGCTGTTACAGTACCCCCCTTACGCCCCCTCTTCTTGGGTCCAGTCCGTAAGAGGAATTTTTTAATGCGGGAAGGGGCATTAAGGTTCTTTTCTGGCTCCCGATTTTCAGAAGTTTTTTAAGCCACTCGCGTTTTTCGCTGCATTTTTAACGACCGTTTTTGGAGTTGTTTTTCTATGGAGTCAATGAAAAACGGCTCCAAAAACATCTCAAGAAGTGACATGCACTTCTTTTAATCGGCCGTTTTTAAAAACGGGCGGGTAAAAAAATGGCCCATCGGAACAGAACGCCGTTTTCACATTGAAATCAATGAGCAGATGTTTGGCGGCATTCTGCTGCCGATTTTTAGCCGTTTTTCAGCCGAAAAACAGCTGAAAATAGGCCGTGTGAACATATCCTTAACCCCTTAACGCACCATGACGTAACTGTACGTCATGGTGAGCAGTAAGTTCGCGCACCTTGACGTACAGTTACGTCAGTGCTTTGACAGTTAACCGCCGCGCGGCGCTACACCGCAGCGGCGGTTAACTGTGCAGGGTGTCAGCCCTGCTCTCCCCGTTGCCGATCAGCGGCCTGTCGCCGCTGATATCGGCAGTTAACCCCTTAATTGCGGCGCTCGATTTTGAACGCCACAATTAAGGTCTTTAGCGCCGATCGGCAGCCCCCATGTGAAATCACGGGGGCTGGCGATGGTACCCATGGCAACCGGACACCAGACAATGGCTTCCGGGTTGCCATGTACAGAAGCCTATGAGGACCACCCCGAGGGTGGTCGTCGTAGGATTCCTGTCAGTGTGACTGTCACGTCACAATGACAGTTGAAATGCATTACACTACGTGTGTAGTGTAATGTATTCCAGCAGCGATCAGAGCTGCAAGTCTAAGTGTCCCCTAGTGGGACAAGTGAAAAAAGTAAAAAAAAGAATAAAAATGTTTTAAAAAAAGTGTAAAAATAAAAGTTATAAGAGACATAAACAAGAACTGCTTTTTTTCCTATAATAAGTCTTTCATTATAGGAAAAAAAATGAACACGTAAAAAATAAGTACACATATTTGGTATCACCGCGTTCGTAACGACCCCAACTATAAAACTATAATATTATTTTTCCCGCACAGTGAACGCTGCAAAAAAATAAACGAAAAACGATGCAAGGAATCACTATTTTTTGGTCACCACCCCTCACAAAATATGTAATAAAAAGTGATCAAAAAGTCACATGTACGCCAAAATAGTACCGATACAAACTACAACCCGTCCCGCAAAAAACAAGCCCTTACACAGCTTTTTTGACTGAAAAATAAAAAAGTTATGGCTCTCAGAATATGGTGACACAGAAAATACATTATTTTCTAAATAAGTTATTTTATTGCTCAAACGCTGCGAAACATAAAAAAACGTATATACATATGGTATCGCCATAATCGTACCGACCCGCAGAATAAAGTATAATAGTCATTTATAGCCCAGGGTAAACGCCGTCAAAACTAAATAAAAATCATTGTCAGAATTGATGGTTTTTGGTCACCTGGCTTGCCGAAAAATTGAATAAAAAGTGAACAACAAAATCGCATGTACCCCAAAATGGTACCAATGAAAATTACAGATTGTCCCGCAACAAATAAGCCCTCACACGGCTCCGGTGGTGAAAAAATAAAAAAAGTTCCGGCTCCCAGATTATGGCGATGCAAAATGTGCAGAGTGTTCCAAAAGTGGATAAGATCGGGCACCATTTATCAGTGCGACACCGGCCACATATCTGTGGATTATTATTTATTTACCCCATTATTATACCCTCTTATTATGCCCCTGATGTACTCTGCCCAGCCTACATGTGCCCCAACATTATAAACTGAAATACCAGCAAAACGCCAGAGCTACTACCAAGCAAAATATGCGCTCCAAAAGCCAAATGGCGTCCCTCCCTTCTGAGCCCTACAGCGTGCCCAAACAGCCGTTTATGTCCACCGATATGGCATCGTACCAAAAAATGGTACCAATAAAAACGACAGCTCGTCCCGCAAAAAATAAGCCCCCACACCGCTCTATTGACAGAAAAATAAAAAAGTAGTGGCTCTTGGAAAGCGGGGAGGAAAAACGAAAAAGCAAAACATGAATCAGTTCGTAAAGGGTTAATTACTTTCTAATGAAAAAACATTTATGACCACATGTGGGGTATTGCCGTACTCGGGAGAAATTGCTTTACAAACGTTGGGGTGCATTTTCTCGTTTATCCTTTGTGAAATTGAAAAAATTCAACATTTTAGTGGAAATAATGTTGATATTAATTTTCACGGCCTAATTCTAATAAATTCTGCAAAAGACGTGTGGGGCCTAAATGCTCACTATACCCCTAGATAGATTCCTTAAGTGGTGTAGTTTCCCAAATGGGGTTACTTTTGGGGGGCTTCCACTGTTTCGGTCTCTCAGGGGCTTTGCAAATTCGACATGACACCCAAAAACATTCCAGCTAAATTTGAGCTCCAAAAGCCAAATAACGCTCCTTCCCTTCTAAGCCCCGGTGTGGGTCCAAACAGTAGTTTATTACCACATATGGGGTATTTACGTAATCAGGAGAAATTGTTTTACAAATGTTGGGGCGCTTTTTCTCCTTTATTCCTTGTAAAAATTAAAAATGGCTACCTTTTTTCAGAAAAAAAGTAGATTTTCATCTTCACATACTAATTCAAATAAATTTAGCAAAAAAACTGTGGGTTCAAAATGCTAACTATACCCATAGATAAATTCCTTGAGGGGTATAGTTTCCAAAATGGGGTCACTATTGGGGGGTTTCCACGGTTTTCTTCCCTCCAGTGCATTGCAAACGCGACACGGCACTGAAAACTATTCCAGCAAAATCAGAAATCCAAAATCCAAATGGTGCTCCTTCTCTTCTGAGGCCTGCTGTGGGTCCAAACAGCAATTTATTACCACATATGGGGTATTGCTATAATCGGAAGACATTGCTTTACATATGTTGGGGTGTTTTTTCTACTTTATTCCTTGTAAAAATTTAAAATTTCCTAATTTTTTCACAAAAAAAGTAGATTTTCACCTTCACATACTAATTCAAATAAATTTAGCAAAAAAACTGTGGGTTCAAAATGCTAACTATACCCATAGATAAATTCCTTGAGGGGTATAGTTTCCAAAATGGGGTCACTTTTGGGGTGTTTCCACTGTTTTGGCAGCACAAGGCCTCCTCACACCTGACATGGTACCTAAAATATATTCTAATAAAATAGAGGCCCAAAATCCACTAGGTGCTCCTTTGCTTCTGAGGCCTGTGTTTCAGTTCATGACCGCGCTAGGGCCACATGTGGGGTATTTCTAAAAACTGCAGAATCTGGGCAATAAATATTGAGTTGCATTTCTTGGGTAAAACCTTCTGTGGTACAGAAAAAATTTATTACAAATGAATTTTTGAAGAAAAAAAATGAAATTTGTAAATTTCACCTCTACTTTGCTTTAATTCCTGTGAAACGCCTAAAGGGCTAAAATACTTTGTGAATGCTGTTTTGAATACTTTGATTGGTGCAGTTTTCAAAATGGGGTGATTTATGGTGACTTTCTAATATATAAGGCCCTCAAAGCCATTTCAGAACTGAACTGGTCCCTGAAAAAATAGCCTTTTGAAATTTTCTTGAAAATATGAGAAATTGCTGCTAAAGTTCTAAGCCTTGTAACGTCCTAGAAAAATAAAAGAATGTTCAAAAAACGACGCAAACATAAAGTAGACATATGGGAAATATAAACTAGTATGTATTTTGTGTGGTATTACTATCTGTTTTACAAGTAAATACATTAAAATTTAGAAAAATGCTAATTTTTGCTAATTTTCTCTAAATCTTGGCGTTTCTTACAAATAAATATTGAATTTAATGACAATTTTTTCAGTATCATAAAGTACAACATGTCACGAGAAAACAATCCCAGAATCGCTTGGATAGGTAAAAGCATTCTGGAGTTATTACCACATAAAGTGACACATGTCAGATTTGCAAAAATGGGGCTGGTCCTGAAGGCCAAAACTGGCTTAGACACTAAGGGGTTAAGGTCTTCATTACAGTGTTAAAGGGACAAAGCTGTCATGCAAAATTCCAGGTACTAGGCATCAGGAAGCTCAAAATACTGGCGATCAAGATAATTTCATGTATTATGTACATACATTAACTGAAACATGTTAGACAGATCTAAAAGAGTCCATACTTATGTTCTGCCAAAGAATCCTCACACTAACCCTGAAGTTTCTCATTTAAGTTGGAAAAGCAAATTTGTCAGAGAAATAGTGAATCAGCAGTTTCAAGACAAAGTTTTGTCCATGCCAAAGAAAGTAACAGCAAAGTTCAGCAAATTATCGTCAAAGTCATTGAAGGAAAAATCTTGTAAATGCCGATCCTAAAAAACATACAGTTTGATATTTGAATATTTTTTCTGGACGAAGATGCTCAGTTCCTGTTCATTCAGTGGAAAAGCATTCAACCCCTAGTGAAAGTTGACCACTTCATGTTCCTGTAGTATTGTAGTTCTCTTATAGCGTTCACCTTTTTGTGCTTGGTGGCCTTATGAAGCCTATGGACATCTACTTAGACGATTTTTAATTTTGAAGCAGTGTCAAGATATAGCAGCAGTAATGTTATATGAACATGTCTGTGATTCCTATTGGTGTCATGCTCTGCTAATACTAATGTGGTTTGTGCCTAAATTCACAATTAAAGGAATGTCAATTTTCATTTAAAGGTTAAAAAAAAGTAGGTTTTTGTTACTATCCAAGTTTATAAACCTCATGGATTCTATCCAGGTTGAGAACTTCTGTTACTAGCTACACACATATAAGTCCATTCTCCATGACCCCCCGGCTTTGAGTGAGCTTCATGATGATTATATTGACTGGGTATGGTATCGGAGAAAAGGCTGCAATACCTGTGAGTCGCCTCTTAATGCGTGTTGACGACTCACAGTGAGCAAGAAGAAATGAAGGGGAAGCAGCGCTCGTACAAGCAATGTGGCCCCTTCAAAACAGCTGAGCGGCGGGGGACCCGAAAGTCGAACCCTGACCCATCAGCTATTGATGGCCTATCCTGACAAACCTCTTACTGACATTGATTAGTGATAAGACATCTGCCTAATAAATCTGCTAATTTTAAGTTCTATCCATCCCTTTACACACTTATTTGAGAAGCTATAAAATATAATTTTGGGATACGGACAGATCAGCCTGCTTCACCTTTTTTCCTCTGTAGGTTTCTCATTCTTGGACCTATATGTCCCGATATTATATCCCACAAGAATTGTACAAATTCTCTCAATTTATCCGAGCACTGCATTGTTAGCGAATATAGGAGAGTTGCAAAAGACGTATAGCATCTGTGGTAATAATGCCATTTTAATCGAAGATGTACGATCAGTCATATTGAGGATAAACTATGGTAAACAATGCAGTGTTTGGATCAATTGAGGTAATTTTAACGGACATAAAAGACCAAGAATAAGTTTGAGAAACCAACAGGTTTAACCCCTTCCCGCTCCTTGACGTACTATTACGGCATGACAGCTGTATCGTTCGCGCTCCATGCCGTAATAGTACGTCTCGGGAGTAACGGCCGTTTCGGCCGTCCTCCCGACACATACAGGAGCTGTGACGCTGCTGTCTTGTTCAGCAGCTGTCACATCTCCTACAGCGGGGACCAATCGCTGTGTCCCCGCTGATTAACCCCTTAAAAGCCGCGTTCTATAGAGATCGCAGCTTTTTAGGGGTTAAGCTGCCATCGCCGGCCTGCTACGCGATAGCGGCCGGCGATGGTGACTATGGCAACCGGACACCAAACAATGGCGTCCGGCTATGCCATAGACGGAAGCCTAGTGGGTCCTGACAACGTCAGGACCCACTATGCTTGCTGTCAGTGAGTAGCTGACAGTTCTAATACACTGCACTACGCATGTAGTGCAGTGTATTAGAATAGCGATCAGGGCCTCCTGCCCTCATGTCCCCTAGTGGGACAAAGTAATAAAGTAAAAAAAAAGTTAAAAAAAGATGTGTAAAAATAAGAAAATAAAAGATTTAAAAGTAATAAAAGTAAAAATCCCCCCTTTTCCCTTATCAGTCTTTTATTATTAATAAAAATATATAAACAAACAAATAAACTATACATAATTGGTATCGCCGCGTCCGTAACGGCCTGAACTACAAAATAATTTCATTATTTATCCCGCACGGTGAACGCCGTAAAATAAAATAATAATAAACCGAACCACAATCACAATTCTTTGGTCACTTCACCTCCCAAAAAATGGAATAAAAAGAGATCAAAAAGTCGCATGTACCGAAAAATGGTACTGATCGAAACTACAGTTCGTTACGCAAAAAATAAGTCCTCGCACGGCTTTATTGATTAAAAAATAAAAAAGTTCTGCCTCTTAGAATAAGGTAACACAAAAAGTGAATGATTGTTTACAAAACGTATTTTATTGTGCAAACGCCATAAGACATAAAAAAAACTATAAATATCTGGTATGGCCGTAATCGTATCGCCACGCAGAATAAAGTGAATAAGTCATTTATAGCGCACGGTGAACGCTGTAAAAAAAAAAGAAAAAAAAAACAATAGTACAATTGCTGTTTTTTAGTCACCACGCCAACTAAAAATAGAATAAAAACTGATCAAAAAGCCGCATGCACCCCAAGAA
Organism: Rhinoderma darwinii; assembly: GCF_050947455.1. NCBI lineage: Eukaryota > Metazoa > Chordata > Amphibia > Anura > Rhinodermatidae > Rhinoderma > Rhinoderma darwinii. The sequence continues at coordinate 134,552,623 of NC_134691.1, read as the reverse complement.
AACTACAATGGATTCCTCAAGGGGTCTAGTTTCCAAATTGGGGTCACTTTTGGGGGGTTCCCAATGTTTTGGCACCACAAGACCTCTTCAAACCGGACATGGTGCCTAATAAAAAAGAGGCCTCAAAATCCACTAGGTGCTCCTTTGCTTCGGAGGCCGGCGCTTCCGTCCATTACCGTCCGAGGGCCACATGTGGGATATTTCTCAAAACTGCAGAATCTGGGCAATACGTATTAATTTGCGTTTCACTGATAAATCCTTTTGTGTTATAAAAAAAATGGTATAAAGAGGATTTTCTGACAAAAAAAAAATGTAAATTTCACCTCTACTTTGCTCTAAATTTTTGTGTAACACCTAAAGGGTTCATAAACTTTCTACATGCTGTTGTGAATACTTTGAGGGGTCTAGTTTCTAAAATGGGGTATTTGATAGGGGTTTCTAATATATGGGCCCCTCAAAGCAACTTCAGAACTGAACTGGAACCTAAAAAAATAAATAAATGAGGCAATACTTCGCTTCTTACATTATACTGATAATGAGCCGTGCCCACCCCGAGATGACCCCAGTTTTGACCGTTTGTATAAACGGAGACCCCTATTAGACCGTTCCAGTGCCCGGTTTTCCCAAGCATACACCCCCGAGAAGTGTATTTCTATTGATGAGTCCCTGGTACATTTTAAAGGGAGGGTTCAATTCCGCGAGTACCTGCCAGGTAAGAGGGCAAGGTATGGCGTGAAGATGTATAAGCTGTGAGAGTGCATCAGGGTATACCTACAGGTTTAGGATATATGAAGGAAAGGCCACCCCCAAACCAGACTGCATCCTGGACTACAATAGGTACATGGGAGGGATGGACTTGTAAGATCAAGCCCTGAAGCCCTACAGCGCCATGCGGTGTGGTATAAGAAGCTGGCCGGGCACATCATACAGATGGCATTGTACAATGCAGGTGATTATCAAGAACCTAATCTTTAGGGACCAAGAAGGGGGGGGGGGCACCCAGTACTTCTGGAAGCGAGCCCACACGCATTGTACCAGGGCAACACTTTCCAGGAGAAGTTCCCCAAACTGGCAAGAAGGGAAAAAGTCAAAAGAGGTGCAAAGTCTGCTATAAGAGGGCGATAATGGATGACACAATATATCAATGTGACACGTGTCCCGAATAACCAGAGCTCTGTATGAAAGTGTTTTAAAATTTATCATACATCCCTTGGTTTATAATTTACCCCAATTTTACTTACCCTGATGCACTCCACACAGCTTATCCCCCCTCGTCTTTCCCCTCTGGGCCCTGCTGTGTGTCCAGGCAGCTGATAACAGCCACATGTAGGGTATTGCCATACCCGGGAGAACCTACATTACAGTTTATGGGGTGTAGGTCTACGGTCAAAATGCTCACTACACCTCTAGATGAATGCCTTAAGGGTGTAGTTTTTAAAACGGGGTCACTTCTTGCGGGTTTCAACTGTACTGGTACCTCAGGGGCTTCTGCATACATGACTTCGCACTAGAAAATCCCCAGTAGGCCAAATGGTGGTCCTTTCCTTCTGAGCCCTCCCATGGGCCCAAACGGCAGTTTATCACAACAAATGGGGTATTGCGGCACTCAGAACAAATTGCGCAACAGAATGGGGTATTTTGTTTCTTGTGAAAATAAGAAATTTTCAGCCAAAACTACATATTATTTGAAAAAAATCATTTTGTTTTCATTCCCAGCCCAATTCAAATAAGTTCTGTGAAAAAACTATGGGGTCAAAATGGTCACAACACCCATAAATGAATTCCTTGAGGGGTGTAGTTTCCAAAATGGGGTCATTTGTGATTGGTTTCTATTGCTTTGATAGCTCTGGGGCTCTGCAAATGCGACATGGCACCTGAAAACCAATCCAGCAAAATCTGTACTCCAAAGAACACACAGCGCTCCTTTCCTTCTGAGCCCTCCCATGGGCCCAAACGGCAGTTTATCACCACAAATGGGGTATTGCCGCACTCAGGACAAATTGGGCAACAAAATGGAGTATTTTATTTCTTGTGAAAATAAGAATTTTTGAGCTAAAATTACATATTATTGGAAAAAATATATATTTTTTAAATTCCCAGCCCAATTCAAATAAGTTCTGTGAAGAAACTATGGAGTCTAAATGGTCACATTACCCATAAATGAATTCCTTGAGGGGTGTAGTTTCCAAAATGGGGTCACTTCTGGTGGGTTTCCATTGCTTTGATACCTCTGGGGCTCTGCAAATGCGACATGGCACCCGAAAACCAAACCAGCAAAATCTGTACTCCAAAGAACACACAGCGCTCCTTCCCTTCTGAGGCCTCCCATGGGCCCAAACGGCAGTTTATTGCCACAAATGGGGTATTGATGCACTCAGGAGAAATTGGGCAACAAAATTGAGTATTTTGTTCCATGTGAAAATAAGAAATTTTGATCACAAATGACATTTTATTGGAAAAAATGAAATTTTTTTCATTTCAGAGCCCAATTCAAATACGTGCTGTGAAAAAACTGTGCGGTCAAAATGGTAACAACAACCCTAAATGAATTCCTTGAGGGGTGTAGTTTCCAAAATGGGGTCACTATTGGGGGATTCCTACTGTTTTGACACCTCAACACCTCTTCAAACCTGGCATGCTGCCTAAAATATATTCTAATAAAAAAGAGGACTCAAAATGCACTAGGTGCTTCCTTGCTTCTAGGGCTTGTGTTTTAGTCCACGAGCACAGTAGGGCCACATGTGGGACATTTCTAAAAACTGCAGAATCTGGACAATACATATTTAGTAGTGTTTCTCTGGTAAAACCTTCTCTGTTACAGAAAAAAAATGAATAAAATTGAAATTCAGCAAGAAAAATGAAATTTGCAAATTTCACCTCCACTTTGCTTTAATTCCTGTGAAATGCCTGAAGGGTTAAAAAACTTTCTAACTGCTGTTTTGAATACTTTGAGGGGTCTAGTTTTTAAAATGGGGTGTTTTATCAGGGTTTCTAATACATAGGCCCCACAAAGCCACTTCAGAACTCAAGAGGTACCTTAAAAAAAAGGCTTTTGAAATTTTCTTAAAAATATGAGAAATTGCTGTTTATGTTCTAAGCCTTGTAACGTCCAAGAAAAATAAAAGAATGTTCAAAAAACGATGCCAATCTAAAGTAGACGTATGGGAAATGTGAACTAGTAACTATTTTGGGTGGTATAACCGTCTGTTTTACAATCAGATGCATTTAAATTCTGAAAAATGCAATTTTTTCAAAATTTTCTCTAAATTTTGCAATTTTTCACCAATAAACACTGAATATATCGACCAAATTTTACCACGAACATGAAGCCCAATGTGTCACGAGAAAACAATCTCAGAATCGCTTGGGTAAGTTTAAGCATTCCGACGTTATTACCACATAAAGTGAAATATGTCAGATTTGAAAAATGAGCTCTGAGCCTTAAGGCCAAAACTAGGCTGCGTCCTTAAGGGGTTAAGGAAAAGAGATGAAGGGGCTGTTTTAATCCCTAAATTATATTTGATAGCTTTTCAAATAAGCGTGGCAAATAGATGGAAAGATAATAACTAAGAACTCAACTATATCATATGTAAATCAACTATTAAAGACAACAACCTCCTGCAGACTCTGGAGGGGCAAACATGTTACATAAAAGTTCTGCATAAAAGCTAGACTCACAGTCTACATGATACATATGACCAGGCATAAATGTAAGGGTATGTTCACACGGCGGGGGTCCGTAACGGCTGAAATTACGGGGATGTTTCAGCCTGAAAACATCCCCGTAATTTCAGCCGTACCGGCATGTGCAGGCGCTTGAACGCCGCGTCAATTACGGCCGTAATTAGCGCTGCTATTCATTGGAGTCAATGAATAGCGGCTCCAATTACGGCCAAAGAAGTGACAGATCACGTCTATTTACGCGCCGTCATTTGACAGCGGCGCGTAAATATACGCCTCGTGTGAACAGACAAACGTCTGCCCATTGCTTTCAATGGGCAGATGTTTGTCAGCGCTATTGAGGCGCTATTTTCGGGCGTAATTCGGGGCAAAAACGCCCGATTTACGTCCGTAAATAGGCCGTGTGAACATACCCTAAGTCCTTCTTATGGGATGAGTCATTTAAGATGTTTACACCACTATGGTATAACCCCAGGCTGTATGAATGTTTTAAGTTGGTGGGTTAAAGAGGCTCTGCCACCACAATATAAGCGCCCTATCTCCTACATAAAGAGATCGGCGCTGTAATGTAGGTGACAGCAGTGCTTTTTATTTCAAAAAACATTCTATTTTTACCACGTTAGGAGCGATTTTAGCTTTATGCTAATTACTTTCTTAATGCCCAAGTGAGCGTGTTTTTACTTTAGACCAAGTGGGTGTTGTACAGAGTGGCGAACCCGCCACAAAAAAACACCACAACTGCTATTTGTTGCGGAATTTACCTCCCCATTGAATACAATGGGAAAAACCAGCAGCAAATATGGTGCGTTTACACAAATACAATTGACATGTTGCGGAATAAAACTCTGCACCGCAGGTCAGTTTTTTACGTTCAGTTTTTATGCAGCGTGTGGAGGAGATTGTTTTATCTCATCCACTTTACTGCTACTGTATTTGCTGCGGATTTTCTGCAAATAATTCAGTTTCGGGAAATCCGCAGTATTTACGCAACGTGTGAACTGGCCCTTACTCCGTTTACTCAAAGGCTATCTTTTGTATAACAGGAAAAAATATTAAAACTGCTGTCCACGTGGGCAATGTTGGTACTTTTTATTACTTCTTATTTGACTCACTGTAAAGGCCGTAAAAAAAAAAAGTAAATCGCCAAAATCGCTGTTTTTTTGTTCACATTAACTCAAAAAAATGCAATAAAAAAATTAATAAAAACTTGCATGTACCAAAATACTGTACCAATAAAAGCTACAGCTCATCCCGCCAAAAATAAGCCCTCACACCACTTAGACAAAAATATAAAAAAAGATATGTCTCTCAGAATGTGGCGAAACAACATATTATTTTTTTTTAACAAATAATTTTCTTTGTAAAAGCAGTAAAATATATGAAAAACCTATAGAAATTTGGATCACCGTAATCGTATTGAGCCGTAGAATAAAGTTAAGTTGTCGTTTTTACCGCATGATGAATGTTGTAAAATCGAAACCCAAAAAACTATGGAGGAATCAGTTTTTTTTCTAATTTCAGCCCACAAAGAATTTTTTTCAGTTTCCCAGTACATTATATGGTACTATAAATGCTACCAATAGAAACTTCAACTCATGCCGCAAATAATAATCACCATCCTATTGACGGAAAAATAAAAAAATGTATGGCTCTAGGAAGGCGGGTAGTGAAAAACGTATGAAAAAGCAATAAATGTCTCAGTCCTAAAAGGGTTAAAATAAGAAAGCAGCCCATACTTACCTCTCTCTTCCCAGACGTTCCTGCATTGGGGGCTTCTGTCACCTCTGTTCTCGGTTTGTATACAGAGCGGCTGCAGTGGTGACATCACATCGACAGTACATCACCGCTGCAGCCTATTACTGGTCTCAGCTTAACACCGCTGAGGCCATGAATAGGCTGCAGCTCATGTCACCGCTGCAGCTGCTCTGTATACAAACAGTGAACAGAGGTGACGGGAGCTCCCAGCGCAGGAACGTTTGGGAGGAGAAAGGTAAGTAAAAGTTAATCTTTATTTTAACATCTCCTCTACTGCTTCAACAGAATTTCTTTTTAACCCCTTTAACGTAATGTGCACAGGGTCTAAAAAGGCAACAAATGGTAAATGTGCACTGTGGAGCAACTGAATAATGTGCCCATCTGCCATTTATTAACATTCGTTCAGTACCACCTTGGTGCCCATTTGCCACTTATTTCCCCTTTAGTGTCCTTATGTTCAGTGGCCCCTTGATGCATATTTGCCAATTACTGCCCCTTTAGCACCCTCTGTCACAGATGAACTATAAATGGGCAATAAATGGCAAATGGGCATCGAAGGGGCACTGAACAGGACACTAAAGGGGCAATAAGTGTCAAATGGGCACCAAGGTGGCACTGAATCCTCTGCCCATTTGCCATTTTAGACCCCCATACAACCAAAGCCCCACAGTCTGACTGACCTGCTGTGCTTCTTAGTGCACTGCGTCTGCTGATGCTGCTGGAACGGAGCCCAGGGGAAAAAGCCAGAGCAGGACCGCATGGTAAGATAGTCTCCTCCTTGTGTTTTGTCCTGAGTGATGTCATCACGTCTGATCATCACCCAGGACGTAAGACGAGGAGGGGGAGAGGGTGAATAGGGGAGCGGTAGTCGCGGAGCGGGGAAGCCAGTAGTGAGGTCAGTGAGTGACACCTGACCCGCTGGCGCCCCGAGCAGTAGCCGCAGAGCGGGAGAAATTCACCCGCTGGCGCCCCCCTTACAGCATGGAGGCCGGCGCCCTGTGCGACTGCACGTGTCGCACGTAGCTAAGGCCGGCCATGCAAATGAGTCTCCAACTTGGCCTACATGTAAGATATTTCATGGCAACTTTATCTATTTGATGTGGAAATGCCCTAAGCTGCATATACACTGGAAAGAGGTTTTGGAAAAATAAATGATGATATATTTTTTTTATTAAGATATTGAACCCTTTTTATGTTTGGTTGGTTGGTGTAATAAATTAATGTTACCTAAAAAAACAAAAAAAAAATAACACTGTTTCAAAAGCTCTTTATGTGGAAAGTAAAACAGTTTTTCAATTTTGGATCGCTGAGAATACTCCTGCTTGAGAGGACTGAGCTAAGAAATTGTGTTTGAATAGAATTTTAGAGAAAATTTATTATACCGCATTATACCCATACAAAAATAAATCTTTTTTTTTTCTTTTTCTCGGATGGGTTGGGGCAGGATGCAGTAGAGGGGGTTGTGATGTAGAAGTTTGTTGATGTGTTACTGTATAAAACGGAATAAAGACTATGCCATAACATTCTGATCGGTGGGGGTCAGATCTTTGGGACCCGAATCCTGAGAATGAAGGAGCCGAAGCACTGGTGTAGCACAGCTTAAAGTGAATGGAGCTGTGCTGCAGTCCCGTGCACAGGTTGCCAAGAGCGCCACTGTGCCATATTACATGAAAAATGTATTTAAATGATCTTATGCCTACTTTCGTAAGAAAAAGTAAGTGAACTCTTTGGAACAACCTGCATTTCTGCATTAATTACAAAAAAAAAAATGTGGTTTAATTGTTACCTAAGTCTCAATTATAGCAAACACAATCCAAATAAACTAATATTACACAAACCGTTGTACTGTTCATTTCTTTTATTGAGCACATTGAGTAAACATCCACAGTGCAGGCAGAGAAAATGAACCAAAGATGAGATTGGAAATGTGGGTTTCAAAGGTGTTTTGCATATTAAATAAAGGCACACAAAGCCTTGATACTGACAAATCTGTACTTCTTAAGAGAGATTGGTTAGCGTGAACCATGCCTCATGGTAAACTTTCAGAAGACCTCAAAAGACATGTTATAGAGACGTATGCAGATGGAGAAGGCTACAAAAGCATTGCAAGTTCTGGGTGTTCATCAATCCATGGTTAGACAAATTGTCATGACTGTTGCTACTCTCCCTAGAAGCGGCTGTCCTGTTAAGATCACTCTAAGAGCACAACAGGAAAGCCTGAAAGAGGTGAGAAAGAACCAAGGGTAACGCAAAAGGCCTACTGAAGACTTTACAAACTGCAAAAACCGCTGCTCATGTGTCCACATTTAGGTCTCATTCAGATGAGCATGTTTCGCCACCGTGTGCTGTACGTTGAAATAACTGACAGCACATGGACCCATGCAAATCAAAAGGGCTATTTAGATATGCGTAATTTTTCACTCAGCGTGTGTCTGTTGTGTAAAACTCACTGCATATCCTATATTGGTCCATGTTTCTGCATCAGGGTCACCCATTGAACACAATGGTTGTGTGAAAATAACGCACAGCACACGGGCACCATCCGTGTGCTGTGCTTTATTCACGCACAGTTGCTAAGGAAATTGGGTAGAAAAAAAACAGGAAGTGCTTGCAGTCCAGCATGGACAAGCTAGTGGAGAAGTTGGAGTCAGATTGTTCTATCCTGAGCGTTGTTAAAACTAAGTCATGCCAAGGTCCATTGATATAGAAAAACTTATAACCTTGGTGCAGGAGAGGCTGGAGTTATGGGACACCAGGGCGGATGTGTACCATGATCGCCTCAAGAAAGATGCAGAATGGGAGGCCATTGCAAACAGCATGTTCCAGCAGCAGTGGTCCAGTGCGAGGCCTGCTGAACAATCAAAGTTTGGTAAGTGCAACCATAGTAGAGTCTCTAGCTTTAAGTATTGTATATAGATGCCCCTTATCGATTCTTTTCATGTGCCGTAGATTTTGCCTGTTTTCAGTGTAAAAAAATAATTTCATCCATTACTGTTAATGGGCCCTGATAGAGATGTGTGTCACCATAAATGCCCACTGTATATATTTGGGTCATGTGTCCCTGTTAAGCAAGTTTTAGCGCTAACAAATATTTCAGTCCTTTACGCCATGTGCCCCTGATAGAGCTGGTGTCACCATAAAAATTAAGCATTTATGTCATATTTGCCTTGTAGGATAGGTCTAACCGTATAATAGCCACTCAGATAACTATATATATATATATATATATATATATATATATGTATATATATATATGTTTTTTTCAACAGTGGATGACATCAAGGTCCGCTGGCGAAGCACTAGGGACCTGTAATGATGGGGTGAGGAGACAGACAGGTGAGCCCTAATCTACCTGCCACTCAGTCCCTGCCTACTTGCATGCCCCATCCTAGGCGACGGCGTGCAACTGGGCGGCGGTCCCTACGCTCAATACGTGCACGAGAGACAAACAGACAAGGGTACACAGATTCTACGGGAAATGGGGCAGTTGCCCACGGCAACACCGTGAGCAGCAAGCGTAGTGAACGAGCCGAGTCAAACCAGGAGTGTACGAGGTACCAAACGCAGAGCAGGAGAGTAGTCAGTAAAGCCAGGGTCAATTTGAAGCAGAGGTCAATAGTACTAGCAGGAACAGCAGAGCCAGGAAACCAGACAGAATCACAGGCAAGGAAGAGCAGGAAATGAAGGTATAAATAGACAGAGGGAGGGAGCTAGCTCCGTCTGGCCAGGCTGTGATAGGTTCTCCCACTCCTCAGCCTAGCAGCCTGGATGGTAGCAGATGGAGTCACTCTATCAGACCTAGGAGCAGATGCAGACTAATTAATCACGGGCGTCGACACAGAAGCTGTGTCTGGCAGATCCTTTACAGTACCCCCCTTTTATGAGGGGCCACTGGACCCTTCCTAGGTGGACCTGGCTTATTGGGGAACCGAAGATGGAACCTCCTGAGCAATACCCCAGCGTGAACATCCCGGGCGGGTACCCAAGTCCTCTCCTCAGGCCCGTATCCTCTCCAATGGACCAGGTACTGGAGGGAGCCTTGGACCATACTGCTATCCACAATCTTGGCCACCTCGAATTCTACCCCTTCGGGGGTGAGAACAGGGACCGGAGGTTTCCTCGAGGTAGCCAAGGACGGGGAGCAGCGTTTCAGGAGGGAGGCATGAAACACGACTTGTATTTGAAAAGACGGGGGTAACTCCAGCCGGAAGGAGACAGGGTTAAGGACCTCAATGCCCTTGTATGGCCCTATATACCTGGGAGCAAATTTTTTGGACGGAACTTTAAGACCACAAACAAGGGGTTAGCAGAACGTCTTCTATCTGCCTGAGTCTTTTGTATGCTCTGGGACGCCTCTAGGTTCTTCTGAACCTGGGCCCAGACTGTGCACAGTTCCCGATGAACTACATCTACCTCGGAATTGTTGGAACCACCAGGTGAAACGGAGGAGAACCGTGGATTAAATCCAAAATTACAGAAAAAGGGGGAGACCCCTGACGAGTTACTGACCCGGTTATTAAGGGAAAATTCGGCGAGGGGAATGAAGGAGACCCAATCATATTGACAGTCGGAGATAAAACACCTTAAATATTGTTCTAGAGACTGATAAGTCCTCTCAGTTTGGCCATTAGTTTCAGAATGGAAGGCCGAGGAGAAGGACAGATCAATCTCCAACCTTTTACAGAAAGCTCTTCAAAACAATGAAACAAATTGTACCCCTCTGTCAGAAACAATATTGACAGGAACCCCATGGAGACGCAGGATGTGTTTGACAAACAAGGTAGCTAACGTCTTGGCATTGGGTAGTTTCTTGAGGGGCACAAAGTGGCACATCTTACTAAAGCGGTCTACTACAACCCACACCACGACTTGCCTTGAGATGGAGGCAGATCGGTGATAAAATCCATGGAGATATGGGTCCAAGGTCTCTGGGGAATGGGAAAGAACATAGTAAGCCCGCTGGTCGGGACCTGGGAGTCTTGGACCTAGCACAAATTTCACAAGCGGTGACGTAGGCCTTAACGTCTTTAGGCAACCCAGGCCACCAATAGTTTCTAGAAATGAGGTGCTTGGTACCCAGAATGCCTGGGTGGCCAGATAGTGCAGAGTCATAATTTTCCCTGAGTACCCTTAGTCGGAATTGCAGGGGAACAAACAGCTTGTTCTCAGGAAGGTTCCCGGGAGCTGAACCTTGATCAGCCGCAATTTCGGATACTAAGTCAGAATCTACAGAGGATATGACTATACCTGGGGGCAAAACACAAGCAGGATCTTCCTCCGAAGGAGGGCTGTCCATGAAGCTACGCGACAGTGCATCAGCTTTAATATTTTTAGACCCAGCCCTATAGGTGACCACAAAGTTAAATCTAGTAAAAAACAACGCCCATCGAGCTTATCTCAGGTTTAGCCTCCGGGCAGATTCTAGGAAAACCAGATTCTTGTGGTCGGTAAGGACAGTTACCTGGTGTCTAGCCCCCTCCAAGAAGTGGCGCCACTCTTCAAATGCCCATTTAATGGCTAAGAGTTCGCGGTTGCCCACATCATAGTTACTCTCAGTGGGCGAGAACTTCCTGGAGAAACAGGCACAGGGACGGAGATGGGTGAGGGACCTGGTACCCTGAAACAAGACAGCACCCACTCCCACCTCGGAGGCGTCAACCTCCACGATGAATGGCTCAATTTGGTTAGGCTGAATTAGCACTGGGGCAGAGATAAAGCACTTCTTAAGGATCGCAAAAGCCTGGACCGCCTCCGGAGGCCAGTGGAGGAGATCAGCACCTTTGTGAGTATGATCCGTAAGAGGCTTAGCGATGAACGATAAGTTAGCAATAAATCTCCTGTAATAATTAGCAAACCCCAGGAAGCACTGTAACGCCTTCAGGGAGGCAGGTTGGACCCATTCAGCCACAGCCTGAACCTTGGCAGGGTCCATGCGGAATTCATTAGGCAAGAGGATTTGACCCGAAAATGGTATCTCCTGCACCCGAAACACAAATTTTTTGGATTTAGCAAAGAGTTTGTTTTCTCGAAGGGCCTGGAGCACCTTCCTGACATGCTCAATGTGGGAGGACCAGTCCTTGGAAAACCCGAGTATGTCATCAAGGCACACTGCAAGAAATAGCCCCAGGTAGTCTCTTAAAATCTTATTTATGAAATTCTGGAAGACCCCGGGAGCATTACACAACCCAAAGGGCATGACGAGGTATTCTAAATGACCTTCGGGCGTGTTAAACGCAGTCTTCCACTCATCCCCTTCTCTGATTCGGATAAGGTTATAAGCCCCAAGAAGATCAAACTTAGAGAAACATTGGGCCCCCTGAACCTGATTGAAGAGATCAGGAATCAAAGGAAGGGGATACTGATTCCTTAAAGTGACCTTATTCAAGTTTCGGTAATCGATGCATGACCTAAGACTACCATCCTTCTTCCCTACGAAGAAGAAGCCAGCACCTACCGGAGAAGTAGAGGGGCAAATGTAACCCTTGGCCAGGCTTTCCTGGATATATTCTCTCATGGCCTCACGTTCGGGACAAGAGATATTAAAAATCCTACCCTTAGGGAGCTTAGCTCCTGGTACTAAATCGATAGCGCAATCGTATTCTCTATGAGGAGGTAACACTTCGGAGGCTTTTTTAGAAAAAACATCAGCGAAGTCCTGAATAACCTCAGGTAGAGTGTTTACCTCCTCAGGGAGAGAAATAAAATTAACAGAAAAACAGGACGTCATGCATTCATTATCCCATTTGGTAAGATCCCCAGTATTCCAGTTAAACGTGGGATTATGCATCTGCAACCAGGGAAGGCCTAAAACCATATCGGACGATAATCCCTGCATCACCAGTACAGAGCACTGCTCCAAATAAATGGAGCCAACAATGAGTTCAAAAACAGGGGTATGCTGAGTAAAACAACCATTAGCAAGTGGAGTGGAGTCGATACCCACTACCGGGACAGGTTTAGGCAAATCAAACAATGGCATAGCTAGAGACATAGCAAATTCCACAGACATAATATTAGCAGAAGACCCTGAATCCACGAAGTCACTGCCGGTGGCAGACCTACCCTCAAAAGAGACCTGAAAGGGAAGCAAGATCTTATTAGGTTTCATATTTACGGGAAATACCTGTGCGCCCAAGCGACCTCCCCGATGGTCACTTAGGCGGGGAAGACTTTCCGGCTGCTTATTCTTACGCCTTGGACAGTTGTTCACTTGATGCTTGTCATCCCCTCAGTAGAAGCAGAGACCATTCTTCCTGCGGAGCTCTCTACGTTGTTGGGGAGACACGGAGGCCCCGAGTTGCATTGGTTCATACGAGATTCCCGTGGAAGAACGAAGCAACGGAACCTCGGGAGGAATCATGGGGGAACCAGAGGAGAAGGCACAAAAACGTTCAAGTCGTCGTTCCCTGAGACGTTGGTCAAGACGTACTGCTAAAGCCATAACCTGATCTAGAGAGTCAGAAGAGGGATAGCTAACTAATAGGTCTCTCAGGGCGTTCGACAGGCCCAATCTAAACTGGCACCTCAAGGCAGGGTCATTCCACCGAGAAGCTACGCACCACTTCCTAAAGTCAGAACAGTACTCCTCAACAGGTCTCTTACACTAACGTAAGGTCATCAGCTGACTCTCGGCAAAGGCAGACTTGTCAGTCTCGTCATAGATAAGCCCAAGAGCAGAAAAAAAAAATCAACAGAGGAAAGTTCAGGGGCGTCAGGAGCCAAGGAGAAGGCCCATTCTTGGGGGCCGCCCTGGAGCCGGGACATAATTATACCCACTCGCTCTCAGAATTATACCCACTCTCAGAACCTGAGGAGTGGGGTCTTAATCGGAAATAGAGCCTACAACTCTCCCGAAAGGAGAAAAAAGTCTTCCGGTCCCTTGAGAACCGGTCAGGCAACTTGAGGTGGGGTTCAAGAGGTGAGGTGGAGGGCACTACCAGGGTAGCATCATGCTGGTTGCCCTTCTGAGCCAGGGCTTGGACCTGTAGGGAGAGGCCCTGCATTTGCTGAGCCAGGGTCTCAAGGGAGTCCATAGTTGTGTAGGAACCAGGGTAGAAAAGGTATATGGGCCTGTGATTATGTAATGACGGGGTAAGGAGACAGACAGGTGAGCCCTACTCTACCCGCCACTCAGTCCCTGCCTACTTGCATGACCCGTCCTAGGCGACGGCGTACAACTGGGCGGCGGTCCCTACGCTCAATACGTGCACGAGAGACAAACAGACAAGGGTACACAGAAGCTACGGGAAATGGGGCAGTTGCCCACGGCAACACCGTGAGCAACAAGAGTAGTGAACGAGCCGAGTCAAACCAGGAGTGTTCGAGGTACCAAACGCAGAGCAGGAGAGTAGTCAGTAAAGCCAGGGTCAATTTGAAGCAGAGGTCAATAGTACTAGCAGGAACAGCAGAGCCAGGAAACAGGAAAGAATCACAGGCAGAGACAAGCAGGAAATTAAGGTATAAATAGACCGAGGGCGGGAGCTAGCTCCATCTGGCCAGGCTGTGATAGGTTCTCCCACTCCTCAGCCTACCAGCCTGAGTGGTAGCAGATGGAGTCACTCTATCAGACCTAGGAGCAGATGCAAACTGATTAATCACGGGCGTCGACACAGAAGCTGTGTCTGGCAGATCCTTTACAGGACCAATATAAACGCGAGATGACACACAAAGGGAGAAGTGGTTATACTCCGTCCAAAAAAACACCATATCTGTTCACTCAGCAGCTTGCTTTTCTGCTCCCTGTTTTCAAACTGTATCTTAAAAAAATGACATTGGTTGTTAAAGTGTAGCTAAACGTTTGACAAACTTGTCAGAAGTTTGGATTGGTGGGGGTCCGAGTACTGATCCCCACCAATCGCTAGAATGAAGCAGCTGAAGCGCTCATATGAGCGCTCAGCCGCTTCGTGTCTGTTCGGCTTTTTCCGGAAAACCGATGTATCGGAGTACGGGCTCATAGACTTTCTATTTGATACATTTATTCTATGGCCACACTACACCTCAGCCATTACCAACATCCACTTATACATCTCTATCAATGCCAACTCATCCCCCTTATTATCCGAGGCAAATGCATCCTGAGTCGCACCACCAAAATCTTTATAGGGGGTTGTAAACAGCCCACAGGAGCCTTATTATTCTTCTACATCTCTTTGGCAATGGAGTCCACCCCAGCAAATATACCACCATCTTCTCCCGATATGTTTAATTTATTATTTTTTATTTTATTGTATATATTTCTGTCATGAAAAGCCTCATTTTTGTGCTGTAGTTTTGCAATTTTTCATTAAAAATAATTTTTGGGAATAAAATAATATATGATATCCAAATTATTGTGCTTGTTTTTTTTTATGATTGGTGGCGGGTGGGCGAGAATTTTGAATGTATTTGTGGACAAATCAGGAAACTAGTGATAAATTTCTATATTTAGAAAAAAAACCACTCTAAAGCACATACATTTTAGAAAATCTTTATTAAAAATAAAAATATATATACTTACCTAGAGGACAAAAATTAGGTATTGTTGATATATGGGTCTAAATATTAAAATCTTTTAAATAAACCTTGTATATGGTGAAACTATTTTTAGAACGCATATTAAGAACAAAAAAGTTCATATTTTGACCTAAATATGAAAGCTCACAACCCGCATCAAGGATCCTCATTGTAGTTCAAGTCCCTACACTAACCAAACAAATCTAAAACAATGCAAACTATAAACACAAAATCAAACTTTACACATGCCATCTCTAGCGGGTTCCCGGAATCCAGATATTCCTGGTGCTCCTTGCGGTGTCTTGTCTGTAGTAAATGCTCCAGTGGCCATGTGTTCAACGTCACCAACCCCTGCTGAATCAGGGGGAAATTGTGCATGGTGACACAGGCTTTGATGACGTGGTTCACATTGTCCGGATCCATCTGTATTGTGGACTTGAAGACCCTCCATTTATTTGCGAGAATACCAAAGGCGCACTCAACAAACCGACGAGCCGTGGTGAGCCGATAGTTGAATATGTGCCTCCTGTGGTCCAAACCACGTCTGGTAAAGGGGCGCATAACATGCGTGGAGAGTCCAGAGGTCTCATCGTCCACTTTGATAAAGTAGGCAGGGTTCTGGGATGGCTAACTAGTTAAGAAGGATGTGTATCCTGTCCAGCGCCCCGATGCAATTTGGAAATTGAGCATTGTCCATGTACCCATCCACAATGCGAATCCAATGTTATGCCGTGGGTTGAGGCATCACTGTGTCTTTGAGTCTCTGCCAGATGAGCTCAGAGGTAGACCGAATAATCCCAGAAATGGTCGACGTCCCCAGTAGAAATTTAAAATGAAGGAACGCAAAATAATTTTCAGTCGCAAGGAATCTGAAGATTTAAGATTTTAAAAAAAATGTACACAAACTATCAACATTACTACCCTGTTTCCAGGCCTCCTCAACTTGCTCTGTGAGGTTACCTACCGTTCATTTAAAAATAGCAGTGACATTACTATTCATTGGATAGGGTCTTTGTGGCCTTCACAATACTAGTTAGATTAGCAAGCTAACACATGTTGTACGGGGGTTTTAAATGTAATGATAGGTATATCATCCTGGGGGAATCACGGGGGAAATGGGTAAGGCCATTTACAATAGTGCTAGCTGTATCAGGCTGACAGAGCGAATGTTTAAAAAAAGCAGACAGTATGTATTCTTACCTTAGGATGACGATGAGCCGTTCCTCAGGTGTAATGCTGCGTTGCATGTTCGTGTTCTGGAATGTTAGTCCAGGACGCAGCTCCTCCAGCAGCTGGTCAAATGTAGGGACTGACATCCGATAGAAAGAATGACATTTTGCCGGATGCAGCCGCAGGTCCTCATACAGGATGTGGAAGTGCCCTTTGAAAGCACGTTGGGAGACAGTGGGATGAACCCAAAGCCTCCTTCTCCTCCTAGGTTCTTCGTCCACCATCCCGTGTCACTCTCCATATGTCCGAGAGATAAGCCACAACAGAAGAACATGGTCCATGGGTTTGGATGACATGTTCACAAGCCAAAAACTAATCAAAAACCAAACAGACAAAGCTCTCTACGCTGAAAAAGTAATAGAAAATGGGATCATGTGACCTTCCTGTGGGTATTTTCTGAGTGTTCGGACAAAATTGTGACAAAAGTACTCCTTTCATTTTTTTGCATCCGTTAAATACGCATTATATATGGATGACATACGTGCACTAAACACAGACATACGGAACTAATAAAGAGATACTGACGCGTGTAAACGCAGTGTGTTTTGTGAATGATAAACGACCACACTTGTGTGAATGTAGCCTGAGAAATACACTGAATAGTTTTAACGGAAGGTAGACGTGTAGACAGAGTCTTGTTGTAAAAAAAAAACTATTTGGCCCATCTCAAATTTGCCCGAGACCTCCAGAATGTTCCACAATGTCTATGGACAGATGAGAAAAAGTGGAACTTTTTAGCACAAATTCACGACGCTATGTTTGGAGGAAAAAGAACACTGCACACCAATACTAAAACTTAATCCCAACTGAGGGTTTCAGAAGATGGTGACAAAACAGTACATTATACAGTACAATAAATGGTACCATTAAAAAATACAACTTGTCCCGCAAAAAAAGCCCTCGTGTAACTATTTTGACAAAAGAGTTAAAAAGTTATGGCTCTTAGAATGCAAAGATGGAAAAATTAAATTTGTCAGTGTCTTCATTGGGGTTAAGGAGTCCTTCAGGCTAGGTAGTGGTAAAGAAAGGTTCAGTAGGTTCTACGCTAGAGCTGTGGAGCATGTGTCCCGGGGATGGTGTCCCGTTGTACCAGTTGAGCAGAAATGCTACATAAAGATTGCGCATATCCAGTGAGTGTCGGTGCATTTCTTGGTCTTTGAATTACTTCAGGCTACTTAGTGAATAATTCCTGTAAGTTCTGCTCTTGCTAGTTGGTGTCCAGACTGGTCTGGACGAATGCCTAGAAATGAGCATTACCAGGAGTGTGGATTCTCCTACACTTGTTGTTCAGTTTTCAACACAGCTGCCATGCACAGTGAGTGAGAAAGGGAGAACTGGCAGTAGAGACGTTAGAGGATGTTGCCCATAATACCAATGATGCCTGATTGGTAGCTATATGTAACTTTTCTTTTGCGCTTGTTTACATAGCTCTCCGCTGTTATCTCACTGCCTGGGTTCTCCTTTAATATTTTCCTATCTTTGCCCGTATGTTTATTCTGTAACTGAGCAGGAGGAAACCCAGAGGAAAACTGTATTCAAAATCTTGTATGACTAGCCAGAGTTGAGCTGTTATTTTACACCAATGTTGCTTTTTGTCTGTATTTTCCAAAAGGCCATTGATAGCCGCTACTTGTTTTGTTTTGTGACTCATCCATATTATTGTAGGGCTGTAATGTTTTGTTATTTAAGGGCAATGACATCATGTCTTACTGGAGTCTTGCTCCAGGATCAGGATGTGTCTAGTATCTGGCAGGAAGTATTCTACAGTCCCTTTTTAAAATGAGCACATTAGTTTTAAAATCAAAATATAAATTCCACCAAAATAGATATTCAGATATTCTTAGTCTCAAAGAACAATAATGTGTCATAAGATTATCCTTAAATGAATTTATAATTCACTGTGAGGGTATGTGCATACGGCTTATTTTCGGCCGTTTTTCAAGCCATAAACGGCCGAAAAATGGCCGAGAAATCGGAAGCAGAACGCCTCTAAACATCTGTCCATTGATTTCAATGGGAAAAACGGCGTTCTGTTCTAACGGGCCATTTTGAAAAACGGCCGTATAAAAAAATGGCCGCAAAAAATAAGTGTATGTCACTTCTTGAGATGTTTTTGGAGCCATTTTTCATTGACTCTATAGAAAAACATCTCCAAAAGCGGCCGTAAAAAATGCTGTGAAAAACGCGAGTTGCTAAAAAAAAACTGCTGAAAATCAGGAGCTGTTTTGCCTTGAAAACAGCTCCGTATTTTCAGATGTTTTATTATATTGGTATGGAGTAAAGTTAAAGAGTGTTTTCCCCTGAAAATATAGGTTCTTGAGTCTTTGGCTACATTCACACGCAATTTTTTAAATAAAATAAAACATTTTTTGCTTTAAAATAAAAAAACATTCTATTCACACCTCACTTGGCATTCCCATAATGTTGCCTCACTCCGCCCCCATTTGGTCTTAGTACTTGCTCGGATTTCGTCCCATGCGAACGCTAGAGCCAACAACAGGCTGCAACGGTCACATCGGAGAAAACGTTATCCCTGGAGGCTGACAGCACAGACATCACCCCAAGGAGGAGTGACGCGTCGCAATGTGAGACCAGGGGAGGTAAGTATGTACTTTTTTGTATTATCCCCTCATCCGGTGTCCACAGCTGCATATACAGCTGAAAGTCCGCACCAAATCAAACACAATTTGGTGCTGACTTTGGACTGGAATTCCCTGCGATATCTATGCTTTTCTCTTTATTTAAAGTATAATCATGCTGTGAACACTGATTGGAGTTGTTCGCTTTTCTTTTTCTCTCCATCCGATCCAGACCTCCATGACATCTTCATCTGGCCACGAGTCGCTTCTGCAGAGTTTGCTGCCCAGATGAGTTTTTCAGCACCCTGCATAAAACAGAATCTTCCATCCTGCTGTCCCGACAGTGTCCTACTGCTACAAAAATAGTGCCACACAGATAGTGCCCCTAAACGTAATAATGTCAAACAAATAAGGCTCTAGATTGTAATGGTGCCTCCTTAGTGCCCCACACAGTCATAGCGTCCTCCTTTGTGCAGGATACAGTAATAGTGCTCCCTTAGTGCCCCAACACAGAAATATGGCTGTTACAGTGGTGGTTACACTACTGCTATGATAGAAAGGTGCAAGGCGAATGCATTGCAGCTTGCTGCGTTTGGGGCTACATACTAACAAGCCGGTCAGAGTGCCCATAATGACCTTTGACCGTCTTCATCAGGTCAAAAATAGGTATTTGAGCTGATGAAGACGCCGGTTCGCCGTAGAAACGCGTAGACCGTTTTATGTTTGTTCTAATAAATGTAGTCTTGTTTTGAACTACTGGATTGTCCTCTATTGGATGTTAGCAGTGCTATTTTTTGGAAGCTCCAATTTTTATCACATATATATATATATATATATATATATATATATATATATATATATATACACCCAGCTGTTCCCCTATTCAGGTGGCCAGTTCTTCCAACCTAGGTGAGCTGTTATCAATTCACATTGTCTTGCTCTACCTTTACCAAATGTGACCTGCACCATGTTGGCGCCGTGTGTTTTTTAACTCTCTCTCCATAATGACCTTTGACCTACACTGAAAGAATCTACAAAGGGAACATGAGCATCAGAACTGGACCATGGAGCAATAGAAGAACATGCACTGGTCTGATAAATCACATTTTCTTTAATAGGTGGATGGCCGGGTGTATGTGCACAGCTTACCTGGGGAAAAGATGGCACCAGGATGCAATATGAGAAAATGGAAAGCTGGCGGAAACAGTGTTATGCTTTTGGCAATTTTTGCTGGACATTCTAGTTGCAGACAAAGTACACCTCTTCTTGGTAGCAATATTCCCGAATAGCAATTGTCTCCTTCACCAGGATAATGCGCCCTGCCACACTGCAAAAATTGTTCAGGAATAGTTAGAGGAACATGACAAAGAGTTCAAGTTGTTGACTTGGCCTCCAAATTCTCAAGATCTCAATCTGATTGAGCATTTCTGGGATGTGCTGGAAAAACAAGTCTGATCCATGGAGGCTCCACCTCGCAAACTACAGTACTTAAAGGATCTACTGCTTACATCTTGCCAGATACCATAGGACACCTTCAGAAATCTTGTGGACTCCATGACTTGATGGGTCATAGCTGTTTTGGTGGCAAGAGGGGGGTTTACATAATATTAGGCAGGTGGTTTAATGTTATGGCTGATCGGTGTAGATGCATTAATCACAGGTTTACCTTATGCACTTGACAGCTTGATATAGACTGATTATGTAGAGTAATATAAGTATGAAAAAGAATAATACCCAGAGTGCATAGTAAGTTTTATCTACCAATCAAGATATAACAAAAAGCCTCAGATTGCCTATAGAGCTACACTGATTATACCTACCTAACTGTAATATTACATTTGTGCATAGCTAAGAAAGTTCTGACAGAATACATAGTTTTTAACCAAGAGTCCAATACTTCCCATACAGTAAATTATTGCACCAAATTTTGTTCCTAAAGGGGTTTTCCCACGAGGGACATTGATGACATATCCACAGGATATGATTCTTTACATTTATTTAATGTGTTTATTCTTTACTTTTCATTTATGTGATTTAAAAAAAAAATCTTTTTAGATTGTAGGCTATTATTATGAAAGCATCAGCCCTAGCGCTCACATATCTGGCTGTGAGGCTGACTTTGGGGACACAAAGGAAGTCTCCTACCTTTGTATATGCTGTGGTCACTATTAATTGTGCCATGTAACGGGTTAAATTGTTGGCAAAGGAGTATTCTCTGAACCCGGCCATTGGACCGGGAGGGTGGCTGTCAACCAAAAACGCATTTCCAAATCACTGCGCATCTCACCCCCCATCCTCATCCCACGCGATGGGCACTAGAGATCAGTCAATTAATTTTATTTCGTGTCTGGTGTAGCGAATCGGCTTTCGATTTGATTACATCCAAATAAATTTGGTTCAAATCGATAGTTCCCGGATATGCGCTAAAAGCTCCTGAAATCTCCTAAGACTGTATCAAAGTTAAATCCAGTCCCATCAACGCTCTTTAACACAAAGCCAGCATGTAATGTCAAATTGACAGCAACACATATGGGTAGAGTGAGCAATAACCACAGTGCATTTTGGGAAGGCTGTCTGCAGATCATTATACATAGTTACTACAGTTTTTTTCAACTGTGTGTTTTTTAACTCTCTTATGTTCATGTTAATGGCTGTTCATGTTAATGGCTGTTCTAAATTATACTACCACTATACCCCCATCGGTGTTTGTACTTTAGTTTGGCTCACACAAGTAATCACTTTATATTTTAAATGTGCAGGCACATTGGGTTCACCAGAGAGATTATTTTTTATTATTTTTTTTAGCCCCATTAACTTCCAGGATTTTGTACATATAAAATACAGAGGAACTGAAATACATGACATGAACAAACCATATAAACAAGAAAATACAATAAACATGAGCATGCTGTGTGACAGACTGGTTCAAAAGGGGAGACGACCCTGCCTACGAGGACCTACAATCTACAAGGGAGAGGGGAAAGAGACAGAAGATGAGGGTAGAAGCTGCGTAGACAATTGTGTAGCGGAGACATGTTACTGCTGGCTGTAAGCTTTTCTGGATTTTCAGGTTGCTTTTAAAAGTTTAGATGGTGTGAGAGAATCTGATGTGTTGGGGTAGCGCGTTCCAGAGTATGGGGGGGCTGCACTGAGGAAATTATGGAGATGAAGTTGTATGGAGCAGACAAGAGGAGAGCAGAGAAGGAGATTTTATGACGACCAGAGATTATGTGTGAGGAGTTATTGGGAGATTAGGGCAGAAATGTATAGAGGGGACAGAGTGTGGACAGCATTGTATGTCATTGCCATTATTTTGTACTCGTTGGGAAATAGGTAGCCAGTGAAGGGACTGGCAGTGAGAAGAGGTGGTAGAGAAACACTGAGAGAGTTAGATTAAACTTGAGGCAAAGTTGAGGATAGGTGGAAGGGGTGGAAGAATGATAGAGGGGAGGCCACAGAGGAGGATGTTGTAGTAGTCTATACTGGAT
Organism: Rhinoderma darwinii; assembly: GCF_050947455.1. Lineage (NCBI taxonomy): Eukaryota > Metazoa > Chordata > Amphibia > Anura > Rhinodermatidae > Rhinoderma > Rhinoderma darwinii. The sequence goes on along the minus strand of NC_134691.1, from coordinate 134,530,398 downwards.
ATGATGAGGGCATATACAAGTATTTTTATTAGACTTGAGGTTTAGGAAAGAGCTGATTCGAAAACTGTGGTAGCGGCAGGAGGTGGTAAAAGCCTGAATGTGAGATCTGAAGGACAAGGTGAAATGGTCAAAGGTTATCAAGAGATAGAAGATTAGTGAGACTGCGGAAAGTGTGGAGCTGTTAACTGTGGTGGTAAGGGAAGGGATAGTTGAATGTGATGGGCAAAAGTTGATAAAAATTGGTAGTGACCATTTTGACTTTTAAGAGAAGGATAAGATAGCTGAGAGACCCTATTGGACTCTTGATATCAGAGGTGTAACATCAGGGACACAGAAGTAATTTGATTGCCATCAGAGGAAAAGTGGTATTGATACAATGGGATTTTATGAGCTGCGGGTCATATCTATCTATCTATCTATCTATCTATCTATCTATCTATCTATCTATCTATCTATCTATCTATCTATCTATCTATCTATCTATCTATCTATCTATCTATCTATCTCATATCTATCTATCTATCTATCTATCTATCTATCTATCTATCTATCTATCTATCTATCTATCTATCTATCTATCTATCTATCTATCTATCTATCTATCTATCTATCTATCTATCTATCTATCTATCTATCTATCTATCATCTGTCTATCTTTCTATCTATTTAATCTTTCCTCTATCTAATAAGCAAAATGTATGATTACAAAACAATCTTAAGGGTCAAGAAATCCCATATTTATATGTATATTAGTAGATGTTATTTACCATAATTTAGTTTGTGTTAGCAAGAATATAAATCATTAACAGAAATATAAACAGTAAGTAACACAAAAACACTGTTTCTACTATTCAAGAAGTACTTAGCTATCGAAAAGGAAGGTCCATCAGCCAATATAAGCAAGCTTTTTGGAAAGCTACAGGAACAGCCACACTATCTAAAGCTTGCTTCAATTCTTCGTAAGGAATTCCGCTGCCTGCCATGTACGTTTGGTATGTGTGTGGTCAGGCCTCACCCAGAATATTTGATTAAAACCTAAGCAACAACTATGCAGTATCTAGCAGCTTTTTTCTTTTTTTTTTCTCACTGAGAAGAGTAAAACATGAAGAGTGATAAGAATTGGTTTAAAAGCAGAAAAGTTTAACCAGAAATCAGTAAAAAGTTATTTGATTCTTGTGCTCGCTTTCCATATCACCGTCTTGTCCCGACCAAAGAAATCCAGAGGTAATGCTTGAGCTCCATAGACTTTGGGGTTGGGGGCTGTTATGAGGGGGTATACTATACTACAGCTTATCTTAACCATGTATACATTTACCATGATCTCCAATTCTCTTTATTTGCTTGGAATGGCCATTTATATGCATTTGGCAATAGATTTAGTTACAGTCTTCAAAGTTGTATATATTTCTCCTCTACGTTTATTTATGCCTGTAGCTCTACCGCTGTGTGCAATGTGTACAATTTCCTTCAGATGCTCATTTGCCAGTGACTTGCCTCAATAAAGTTAAGCTGAATAGTTATTTACCTTGGACACATTATTAGTGCTTGTTTACACAGTCCACATCTCAAGCAGCAGCAGCAGCAAAAATCTGATTTACCCATAGGGGTTTTTCCAGTAGGGCTACTTTTTTTTTTTTTCTTACATTTTGTTAACAATTTTTTCCTGTTACAGTAACATAAAATGCTTGCTAGCCCGTACATGTATTTCTGGCTCTGTTGTAAAAATGACGTTTTGTGGGTGGCCAGCATTTAAGGAGTTTAAAAGTAACCTCTCTTTAAGCCAAAGCCGGGAGTAGGTCCTAAACATAGGAAAAGTATAAAGGAAATTTCTCCTTTTTTTGTATTCACTCCTTGTTTTGGCTAAAAATAGACACATCATTGCGTAACTGCGTAAGTGTAAAACGTAGGTCACAATGGTCAATAGTTTCTACTCATTGAAATGCATATGCAAGTAGAAACTCCTGCATGAGATGATTCCAATTTAATTTAACATTGTCCTAAGGACTCATGCACATGTCCGTATTATGGATCTATGTATTACAAATCCACATTACAGCTCCCGTAGAAATCTATGGGTCCATATATTGCATTTCCGTGTGCCTTCGATTTCATATTGAAGCTTATGGAATCTGAAAAAAATGCTGGCATGTTCCATCCCATGCTATATTTTACAATAGGTTCTCTCCCCTGTGTGCATTGCATATGGAATCCTGCCTGGCTCTGTAATATGGAACCATAGACACTCCGTGAGCGGTTGCACATGCTCAGTGCACATGGATTTGTTGTGTGCATAAGGTCCAAGTGTGAAGTTCTAGATTTGAGCCATTCCTAAGCAGGTTTGATTTCTTTTCCATAGAACAGATTTCCATTTTTATTGTGTCTTGCTGTAAGGTCAATTTACTGAATGATTGGCGCATCAAGAATAACTTGAAATTTATGGGCCCCAATGCAAAATCTATAAAAGTGACATTTATAATACTGGTGTCTTCTTATGTGGCAGAGAAGCCCTGTGCGTCCCTCAGGCACCAGGGCTTGGGTATGACTGCTACCTCTGCACGCTCCATAGCTATGAATGTAGCACCCAACCTGATAATATTATAAATGGGTGCTAAGCACACTAGAACCGGTAATGCAAAGAAAAAAAAACCAAGGCAATACTGGATCCATAATATTGCTTTATTGATACCGTTCAGGGATAGCCACCATACGTAGTGGTGTCTACTGGGTCATCTATTATACATATATCATGCAAACCTTATAGTGCTATATAATGGGTAAACATCTTTTGATTACACATACAAAGTTAATAGTTATTACAATATTGAAAAGCCTGGTTTGTACAGAAATGCCATATTCTCAATTCAATTTATCACAGTAATGTGCAAATATTAAATATATGGCTTTTTTATTTTCTTTCAAAAAGTAAGACATAATACACAGCATTATATTTATTCAAGCCAGAGACCTTCAATCTGCTTGTAATTCAGGCATTTTTCCAGAAGAGGGCGATGATTACTAAGGCACAACATTAGTTTACATTGTATTCTCAATTAGACCATGCTAGATTTTGGTTACACTTAGTAAAAATGTGTCACTAGTATTTAGCCGCTACTCGTACAATATATAATGAACAGGATCATACTACTTATCTTTACTATACTCCAAATTATATTAACACATATGGACACAGTTCACACAGCACTGCGTTGTCAGCCATTTTTGGTAACATTCCCGGCATACAGCCTGAGTCAATTTGTGGCTGTCCAGCTGTTTTGAATTACAACTCCTAGCATGCATTGCCACCTGGCATTCTGGGAATTGTAGTTTAACAACAGCTGCAGAGGCACATGTCAACCACCCCTACTGTAGAATTATAGATATAAGGCTTTTGTGAAACCCAACAAATATTTACATTCTTATAGTCACCTATGTACAAATTATACTTAATTTGTTGCTTTTATTCTAATGAAACTTATTGTTTTATCTAAAGTGCTTGCTTTTAGGATTGAGCATACAATATACTGCACTTGGCTGTGATCATGACGAACGCCGAATACAATGTACGGTGTTATGATATGTCACGCAACATCTTAGCTTAATATAACCGCCTTTGATTATTTGCTAGGTAAGGAAAGAGGAGAATTGCTTAATTTGTATGTAACCCAATATGCCTAAAAATTGAGCTAGTTATGTAAATGGCAGGAACAGATGTTTGATACTATTAAGCATCATCTGGGGATTAAATCATGTTTTAACATGCATGTATGTTTATTATATTTTTATGTGCTTTCATCTTTTGTGTGCTCTGGTTCCAAAATAAGAACAAAACATTCTTTTATTAAAATGGATTTCTTTATATGGATTAAATAGAGTATAAAGAGAGTCAGATTGGTGGTTATTGAGGCGCAGAGATTAAGGCGGGTTTGCTGGGTCTTACATCCAAACTTTGCCTTTTTCTTCTGGACAATAACGTCTGCTTCCATCCAAATCAGCAAGTTGAACAGTTGCTTCGTAGTCCATTACATCGAAAATACTTCTTTTGGTAGCAAACAGAAAGCTTCTTGATTCATACTAATGCCACAAATATGAACATTTAAGGCACTGCCGGCATCCAGTGGTGCCAAAAGAATCAGTTGTGGTTCCTGCCGTCAGCTTTGTCAAGTATTTCCGTTAGATTCCTTACAATACATAATGAAAAAGTTTTTCTTGTTTTTTTCTTGAGATGATAATTCTACTGAAGGCTGATCACATCTGCTGTAGTGGAGATAGAAACTCCATAATATGAAGAAAGGGCCTAGTGATGCGTCCAATCCAGTCTTCACCTTAGAGCAGATAGGGACAGATACATCCGTCTGATAAGTCCAGGATTGTCATCGCTATGTGTGGACATTGTTGCTGGACAAGTCATTTCTTATGATTTCATTTACTGCAAAATAAAAACAAGAAAAAAGGTGAAATTTACCTAGTACAATGACTGAACAAAAGCTATACAGTCATATGGTATGTGCTTGTGAATAATCCCCGGAGCTGGATTTAGCTAGAGGCAGAGTAGGCCCCTCTCTAAAGAGAGTCTGATGGGAAACTCATTGTAACCAAATACATCATAATAACTACAATGTCGTACATTGTGACGACACTGAGAAATCTACACAATGATCTGTATGTCACATCTACATAGAGCGATGCCTATGTAAATCAGACCCTAACCACAAATAAAATAGTTAATGCATCATCATAGAAAATAACAGTAACATATAAAGTTTCATACTATGATAAATAAGAGAAACAATATGGGCTTGTCCGCCTGTAATGGAATTGCTGCGTAATTTCCGTACGCAATTGCGGACGGAAAATACGTAGCAGAATACAGTAGCAGCAAAGTGGGTGAGATTTAAGAAATCTCATCCACACGCTGCGTAAAATTTCCGAGCAGAAATTGACCTGCGGTGCGTATTCTTCGTATTGCAGGATGTCAATTCCTGCTGCGGAAAGTGGACTGAATTGCTGTGTTTTTCAGAGGAGATGTCACCATCTCCCATCATGGAGAGAAACACAGCAAAATCTGCACCATTTTCTGCAGTAAAAAACGCAGGTAATAGTGCCGTTTTTCCACCGTGGAAATCCTGCTAGCTTCTGCGGAATTGCTGCAGACATTTTCTGCAGCAATTCCATTACGTGTGGACAAGCCCTATTTAAGCAGTGAGAAATAAAATCTTCCTGAGGTGAAATGTCATGATGTTAAACACAGACACAATGGTGTTCTTGGATTAAAGGGTCTTGTTCAAAGTGGAGAGAATTACAAATTCTATTGGTTATAAGTATATAAAATCTGTGCACTTTAATAACAGTAAGGCTGAATTCACACAGGGCGGAAACACTGCGTAATAGCACGCAGAGTATCCGCCCTGTGCGCCGCAGTGAATTCTGGGTGAAAAGGCGCACCAAACTGTGGTGCAGTTTTTCGCCCGGAATGTACGCTGTGAAAAACTGCAGAGCTTAGCTGGCCGGCCTCCTGGGATCACGTCAAATCCCAGGAGATCGCTGCAGCCTGTGATTGGCTGCAGCGACGGTCACATGGGATGTAGCGTCATCCCAGGAGGCCGGCCCTCTGACATCATCCAGGCAAGCCTCCTGGGATGACAATTCATCCATGCCACCACCGCTACAGCCTGTGATTGGCTGCAGCGGAGGTCACATGGGATGTAGCGTCATCCCAGGAGGATGAAACACAGACTTCTAGGTAAGTTTAATATGTTTTTTGTTTTCTGAGTTGCGTTTTTTGTGGCGGGATCGCTGCGAACTCGCCGCAAAAAACGGAACGACTGCTATTTGATGCAGGATTTACATTCCCATTGAATTCATTGGGGGAAATCCCGCAACATATAAGCATTGTTTACGTAAAGACAATTGACATGCTGCGGAATAAAACTCTGCACCGCAGGTCAATTTCTGAGCGTTTTTTCCACTCAGTATTTACGCAGCGTGTGGATGAGATTTCTCATCCACCTTGCTGCTACTGTATTTGCTGCTGAAAATCCACAGTATTTACGCAATGTGTGAACTGATGATGTGTGAACTATGATGTCATCTAAATAATAACCATTGTGCTAAAAAACAGATTTTTACACCAAAACAGGCCTTTTTTTTTTTTAATCTTTAGAACAACATAGATATTGATGATATCTTAGCCAATGTTTGACCAGGCGGTGACATATTACTGTAGACTTTAGGAACTAGTAACATTAGCGGTCAGTTTAACCTTTTTTGGTAGCCAGGTAATAAGAAGTAGGCATCATAGACATAGACAATAGACATTAATAAAAAACAAAAACAAAAGATGCCAGAGCACATTTCTAGAGGCATTGACTAACTGGCATTTGTCCAGTCCAGTGTTATGGTCATGGTAAACCATGTCACAGATTAAGATTAGGCAGACTTTAGCTGGGTATAAACAGGACCCAGGAACGTCTAGTATCTATTATGCCCCATTGCTATACACTGTGACCAATCATGAACCTTTTAATTGCAGTGAACAGGTGTTTTCCAAAATGTACATGATCTACAGGGAGACATGTGAAGATATTAATTCCTTTATTTGAACATCAATGGAATGTTTTCGCATTATTTACACATTTTAATATATATACACTACCGTTCAAAAGTTTAGGGTCACTTAGAAATTTCCTTATTTTTGAAAGAAAAGCACAGTTTTTTTCAATGAAGATAACTTTAAATTAATCAGAAATACTCTATACATTGTTAATGAGCTAAATGACTATTCTAGCTGCAAACGTCTGGTTTTTAATGCGATATCTACATAGGTGTATAGAGGCCCATTTCCAGCAACCATCACTCCAGTGTTCTAATGGTACATTGTGTTTGCTAACTGTGTTAGAAGGCTAATGGATGATTAGAAAACACTTGAAAACCCTTGTGCAATTATGTTAGCACCGCTGTAAACAGTTTTGCTGTTTAGAGGAGCTATAAAACTGACCTTCCTTTGAGCTAGTTGAGAATCTGGAGCATTACATTTGTGGGTTCGATTAAACTCTCAAAATGGCTATAAAAAGAGAGCATTCATGTGAAACTCGACAGTCTATTCTTGTTCTTAGAAATGAAGGCTATTCCATGCGAGAAATTGCCAAGAAACGGAAGATTTCCTACAACGGTGTGTACTACTCCCTTCAGAGGACAGCACAAACAGGCTCTAACCAGAGTAGAAAGAGAAGTGGGAGGCCCCGCTGCACAACTTAGCAACAAGACAAGTACATTGGAGTCTCTAGTTTGAGAAATAGACGCCTCACAGGTCCTCAACTGGCAGCTTCATTAAATAGTACCCGCAAAACGCCAGTGTCAACGTCTACAGTGAAGAGGCGACTCCGGGATGCTGGCCTTCAGGGCAGAGTGGCAAAGAAAAAGCCATATCTGAGACTGGCTAATAAAAGGAAAAGATTAATATGGGCAAAAGCACACAGACATTGGACAGAGGAAGATTGGAAAAAAGTGTTATGGACAGACGAATCGAAGTTTGAGGTGTTTGGATAACACAGAAGAACATTTGTGAGACGCAGAAGAACTGAAAAGATGCTGGAAGAGTGCCTGGCGCCATCTGTCAAGCATGGTGGAGGTAATGTGATGGTCTGGGGTTGCTTTGGTGCTGGTAAAGTGGGAGATTTGTACAAGGTAAAAGGGATTTTGAATAAGGAAGGCTATCACTCCATTTTGCAACGCCATGCCATACCCTGTGGACAGCGCTTGATTGGAGCCAATTTCATCCTACAACAGGACAATGACCCAAAGCACACCTCCAAATTATGCAAGAACTAATTAGGGAAGAAGCAGGCAGCTGGTATTCTATCTGTAATGGAGTGGCCAGCGCAGTCACCAGATCTCAACCCCATAGAGCTGTTGTGGGAGCAGCTTGACCGTATGGTATGCAAGAAGTGCCCATCAAGCCAATCCAACTTGTGGGAGGGTCTTCTGGAAGCATGGGGTGAAATTTCTCCCGATTACCTCAGCAAATTAACAGCTAGAATGCCAAAGGTCTGCAATGCTGTAATTGCTGCAAATGGAGCATTCTTTGACGAAAGCAAAGTTTAAAGGAGAAAATTATTATTTCAAATAAAAATCATTATTTTTAACCTTGTCAATGTCTTGACTATATTTTCTAGTCATTTTCCAACTCATTTGATAAATATAAGTGTGAGTTTTCATGGAAAACACAAAATTGTCTGGGTGACCCCAAACTTTTGAACGGTAGTGTATATGTTGTTATATTATTATGACCTCATTTGAGCCATTTTGTTAGATTGTTGCTTTAAAACATGACCCCCAATATGTTTCCCTACTAGGAAACAACTAAAGATTTCGAAACAATGTAGCAAAGAGGCCTGGGATCTGTTCACAGCTGGGAGCAGCTTGACTTCCGAGTATAGACATCAGCTTTCAGCTGTTACGTCTCATCTCCTCTCTCTTTTCCACTGATATTTCTTCAGCTACATATTATATAGAGGAGCATGACAATAAAGGAGGTCATTTTTCTACAAAAACATGATCTTCAGATGGACAGATAACACTTTGTTAGTTGGTGCTTCTTGTGTCGTAGTCGTCTTGTCCTGTACACTGTCAGTATATACAGTTCCCACACTCATCATTTCATGTCAATTTATCAGCCTGTGTTTTTTGGCAGACGGACAGGAAATGACTGAACCTGGCAGAGGCCATCTAAAGCAAGCTGTACAACATCCCTCCTGTTTCCATTCCTCCCTAGTCCACCCACTCAATACCACCTCTGCCACCACCAGCACCTGATTACCACAGAGATATGCTAAATGTCAACAGATACAAACACCCCAATGTTTCTTCTCGGACACAAATAAATATCTATGTTGTAGAAGAAACAAAAGGGTCACCAAAAGTCCCTTTTCACTTAAAAGATAATATACCTAATAATAACAGTTGTAGAATGAAAAAAGTAGAGCATGCTCATCGCACTTCTGAGAATTTTATTGAAAGATCATATGATCACCTTTTTGTAATATTCAGTAGGCAGCATAGCCACCAGCAACATTTGAACATATTTCATAATAGAATATAGGGAATACTACAGGAAGGTGATCACATGATCTTTCAATACGGTCCAAAGAAGTGCAGTGAGCATGCTCTACTATTTTCATTATGCAACTGTTATATGCAGTCAAATTAATTTATTTGCTTGCCTGTGCCGGTATAATTTCTCTGTGAATAAGATCCGGTTTACACCTGCGCTCGGCAATTTTGTTGTTTTGCTTTGTCAGAGGAGCAGAACAAGGGAATAACCGGTAGCGGCGATTCCGTTGCACCACGGACACCACCGGTGGCCGACGGAACCCATTAAGCTTAATGGGTTCCATCAGGGAGTCTGGCCAGATCTGCAACGGAGGCCCCTAACAGTGCCTTCAACACAGGTGTGAACTGGCCCTAACAGGTTCACTCTAGTTAACAGTTACATTGTTCTATGTTTTTTTTCTATTCATACATATTGATGCATCTGCTTTCTCTTTTTGACCTATCAGCTCCCTAAAATAAACCTATGAACAGAGAAACAACATCTGCTTGAATCAGAAAGAGGAAGAAATAACAGACTGAAAGAATCTCAGTATGGGTTTCCCCAACACAACCCACCTGAACACCTGAAAGCTGCCTCAAAGGGAATACCCTGGTGGGCGTCAGTGGAACAGCTATCCATATGTTTGCGGCAAGTACAGCTGCATCAGACAAGACGAACATTTTGTACTATGCCCCACAATCTGCTCATGTGTGGGCACAATTCAGACAGCAAGTATTTGTATCATAAATGATGAATAACATCATACAGGATAGGGACATTTATTTCAGAAAGTAGGTGTCTAAGACAGCACAAAACAGAACAGGGACATTTTAGTTCTCTCTTTGTTGGTCGCTCTAGACACAAATTAACCAAAAATTCAATTATTGGTATTGTTATATAGCAGTATATGCTAATGAAAAGTTATGCAAAGCTCAATCATGAAAACATCAGAAATGTATCTCTTTTTGTACTAAGAACATTTCTTATTTTTCTATTCTAAGGAACTGCAACTGCATTGTATGGTATTTACTATTATATAAAGAATATATTTGTTTGTATGGATAAGATACTCAAATTATTTTATCTCTCACTCTGCTCCCTCCTCCTGCTCCCCTCCCCTCTCCATAGACTTCTATGGACAGCGAGTCTGTGTCTCTCACTCACTCTGCTCCCTCCTCCTGCTCCCCCTCCCCTCTTCATAAGCTTTTATGGGCAGCGTCTGTGTCTCTTTCACTCTGCTCCTGCTCCCTCCTCCTACTACCCCTCCCCTCTCATAAACTTCTATGTGCAGGCTGTAAAGTGACATACCCCCACTTCCTGCAGTCTGTCTCATCTTTCTGTTGCCAGTCAAATCTGCTATGTAAATGGTATATTTAGTATATGTTAAACATCAGTTATCTACTTTGTGCCACTCCATAAGTAGCTGTATATTTTAGAGGAGTTGTAAACTTATAATAGCAAAAAATATGTTTTTAATAGCATCAGAAGGATATATTTTCCCTTCCATTTTCTTAAAGGAGTTTTCTGGTTTAGAAAAAAAACTTTTTATATACCCTATTATGGAATTTTGATTTAATAGAGGGGGTTCACTGTTCAGGACCATCCTCTAGTAGCCAGAGTGGAGAGCAGATACAAAAAGTGGCTTTTTGGAGGACTCTTCATGTCCATGCATTACACGGAGAGCCCATTGATATAAATGAGAACGGTGTAATGCTTTATTACCCTTGGGTGGCACTACAGGAAAATATAACACTTGCTGTCAAGCTCCCCTACAGATAACAACTGATCGCTGGGGGTTCCCTTAATTGGACATCCTGTGATCAGCTTATCATTGGGGGACCCTACTATGTAAAGAAATCCTTGAAAGCAGACGCCCATTTAATCAAGAAGAGGGACCAAAGGAAACATTCCCAAAGGAGATAGTAAGGGGTGTGTCCCCATGTTCTGACTTCAGTTAGAAAAAATGAAAAAAATATTTCTCTGACACTAGATAAGACTGAGCCTTAGGGTATGTTCACACGCTGAGAGGCAGTTACGTGTGAAAAGACAGACTGTTAACAGCTGCCTCGTTTCACACGTAAAAGCTCCTCCTCGTAATTTACGAGGCGTCTGAGACGCTCGTAAACCTTGAGCCGTGCTTCATTGATTTCAATGAAGAACGGCTCAAATTACGTGGCAAAGAAGTGCCCTGCACTTCTTTGCCGAGGCAGTAAATTTACGGGTCGTCGTTTGACAGCTGTCAAACGACGACTCGTAAATAACAGGTCGTCTGCACAGTACGTCGGCAAACCCATTCAAATGAATGGGCAGATGTTTGCCGACGTATTGCAGCCCTATTTTCAGACGTAAAACGAGGCATAATACGCCTCGTATACGTCTGAAATTTGGCCGTGTGAACATACCCTAATTTACATTCAGTCGCAATTTGGTCTACAAGATGAGATCTTGAAGGTCTGTGACACATTTACTCATGCATGTCTATACAGCAATCTCTATGGGTGTTGCATATAGTACATTTTATGTACATAGCACTTCCACATGGGTTGCTACATGGACATGCATGTATAAAGAAACACACTGTCCTGAAGTGTTGGTGAACTGTAGTGACATAACTTTTGTGCTTTGCTGTATGGGCCCAACCTAATAAAATAGTACAACCCCTATACACTGGTTGTCCTGTTTAGAAAACTCATTTGCAAATACCTTATTAGAATGCGATCCTTAATATATTAGTGTATTAGAGTGGAGAGCAACTACAATGAGAATCTCTGGTTCTTGTGGACCAGTCACGTCAATGAATTACATAAATAGACCATTGATTTAAAGAGGCTCTGTCACCAGATTATAAGTGCCCTATCTCTTACATAATCTGATCGGCGCTGTAATGTAGATTACGGCAGTGTTTTTTTATTTAGAAAAACGATCTATTTTCACCAAGTTATGAGAGATTTTAGCTTTATGCTAATGATTTTCTTAATACCAAACTGGGCGTGTTTTTTGTTTTGACCAAGTTGGCGTTGTGGAGAGAAGTGCATGACGCTGACCAATCAGTGTCATACACTTCTCTCCATTCATTTACTCTGCACATAGTGATCCTGTGTTGTTCACTATGTGCAGTCACATACACACACATTAACGTTACTGAAGTGTCTTGAGAGTGAATAGACATTATCTCCAGCCAGGACGGGATTTCTATTCACCATCCCGACACTTCGGTAACGTTAGTGTGAGAGTTACGGCACAGCAAGTGTGATCTCGCTGTAAACTGTCATTTACAGCGTGATCTCGCGAGATTACGCTTGCTGTGCTGTAAGTCCCACATAAACGTTACCGAAGTGTCGGGATTGTGAATAGACATCCTGTCCTGGCTGGAGATTATGTCTATTCACTCTCAAGACACTTCAGTAATGTTAATCAGCGTCATCCACTTCTCTCCACAACGCCCACTTGGTCAAAAATAAAAAACAGGCCCGTTTGGGCATTAAGAAAGTAATTAGCATAAATCTAAAATCACTCATAACTTGGTGAAAATAGATCATTTTTCTAAATAAAAAACACTGCTGTTACCTACATTATAGCGCCAATCTCATTATGTAAGAGATAGGGCACTTATAATGTGGTGACAGACCCTCTTTAAATCGCAGCAGTGTAAGGCTGGGTTCACACGACCATGTTACGTCCGTAATGTACGGAACGTATTTCGGCCGGAAGACCCGGACCGAACACAGTGCAGGGGGCCGGGCTCCTAGCATCATAGTGATGAACGACGCTAGGAGTCCCTGCCTCTGCGTGGAACTACTGTCCCGTGCTGTAATCATGATTACAGTACGGGACAGCTGTCCTGCAGTGAGGCAGGGACTCCTAGCATCGTACATAACTATGATGCTAGGAGCCCGGCTCCCTGCACTGTGTTCGGTCCGGGTCTTCCGGCCGAAATACGTTCCGTACATTACGGACGTAACATGGTCGTGTGAACCCAGCCTCATGCTGAATTTCTAATGTAGTAGCGCCTCTGGGTTCCCTCATATATTATAGCTGAACGCTGGTAGTTTCAGATCCTGGGAACCCTATGATGAGCTTATTGTTGGAGGAACCTTTTAATAAAAAGGGATTGCTTGGATGGTCACTCTCCAGTAAAGTGGAGTAAATATGCCATAAAAGTTTTTAATAAGAAAACTCATCTTAGTACATTCAGGGTTGACAATATGTATGTTTTTATAAGGAATGAAGCAAATTCACTTACTTTCATATGTACATACAGATAACAGAATGCCTTATAAATTTTATAATATTTGTATACAGGTGAACATTTGCTACATTTTGTATGTTGGTGCTGTAGCGATGTCACCAGGATCTTAATATGGTTCACGTATGATGACAACAACAATGAAAAAGTAGTGATGTTACTTATACCAACCAATAGGATTCCGGCATTCTTCTTTCTAGCGCTGGTTTTAATATGAAAACGATGCCATGACTGGTTGTTATGTATTTTTTTATTTTTTTTTATGAATGACCGCTACACTGTTTAGCTGTAGGAGACAATAGACTTAAGTGATCTAATTAGTTCTAAAACAATTTTACCAATTGATTCAGTTTTACTATTTGTAAATAGTTACTTCGTTATTTTCCAGACAACTCATCCAGCAATCGCAATCAACAATATTTTTTTCCATTTTCATATGCAGCTTTTCCATTAACAAAAAACATGATCAGATGAATAGCTGAGAACTTCAGGTAACCCGTGACATTCACCACGTATTATATAGAATTGTAGGATGAAGTTGCTGGCTTGTTTGATACTATCAAAAGAGATAGTAAAACAGGATGTGGCGAGCTGTTAGACCACACATAAATGTACTCAGTTGAGCATGTTTTTTTCTGCACTCCCACGTCTTTCATTTCTTCAAGTCAGAGGATGGAAACTCAATGTTCAAGAACAGAAAATCACAGCAACATTATGTGAAGCTTGGTCATACCCTGATTTCACTGACAGTGTTTTATTGCACTCTGAAAGTGAATATTAATAACAACAGAAAGACATGTGCACTTTTTATATTACTCATATGTGCTATTATTATCACCATCGCTAACCAAAAATACTTTTATGGTGTGATACGGTAAGAAGTGGTTTATTTTCAAATGTGCACACTGAGTAATGCATATTCTTCTAAAATAAAATTGTACGTTTCAAATATTGTTTTTTTTTAATAAACTATGCCCATTCATGTGTTATCTTGGCCTCCTTGAGCACTTACGGCAGCCACTGTAGTACATATAAGTGCAATTTTTGTATATGTATGTTTTAAAACCCAAATTGGCAATGGTCCAAATAAAAAAAATAAAAAGGTTTACATTATACTTCTGATTCCTACAAGAATGAGAATTTGAAACTGCACTGTGTGAACCTGGTATAAAACTGGTCATACACATGAGACAGCTGGGGGCCAAACAGCTATCTTCCATAACTCCCCCATAACTGTGAATGCAGGGGCAAAAGCAGGATTTTTAAAAAGGGGGTTCCAAATGCATACTTTTTAAACTAAGGTATTTTTGCCACGCACCCGCTACCCACTGTTTTTTACGTATATTGGTCTGCACGTATCCTCCAGCCCTAATATAAAGGGCTAGGCTAGTGTATATGTGCTGACCACTACTCCTAGTGTAAAAATCAGTGTACCTAGTTCCACACTCCCTGTAGATAGTGCCTCCTGCAGATAGTGCCACACACTGCCCCTGTAGCTAATGTCACAGTGTGCCCTATAGAAAGTACTGCAGTGCCCCCTGTATATAGTGCCACAGCACCCCCTCTAGATAGTGCCCCCTGTAAATATTGCTGCCTGTACCTAGTACCACACACTGCCCTCTGTTGATTGTGCTACTGTAGCTATGTAGGTTATTCCACACATTGCCCCTGTAGATAGTGCTCATGTGGATAGTGCCCAGTGCCAATGTAGAGAGTGCCGTAGTGCCAAAGTAGATAGTGCCACAGTGCTCACTGTAGATAGTGCCCCAGTGCCCCCTGTAGATATAGCCACAGTACCCCCTGTATATCATCCCTCAGTGCCCCTGTAGATAGTGCCAGTGCCGCTGTAAATAGTGCCACATACTGCCCATAAAGATAGTGTCACAGTGCTCATGTAGAAAGTGCCACAGTGCCCCCTGTAGATAGTGTGATACAATGCCCACTGCCCCTATATACAATGCCACTGTTCTGAATGTAGATACTGCTATTGCCCCCTGAGATAGTGCCAACCACTGCCCCCTGTAGATAATGCCACTATGTCCTCTGTAGACAGTGCCGCACACTGACCCCTGTAGTGCAAAACTGCCCATGTAGATAGCGTCATAGTGTTCCCTGTAGACATGCAACACATTGCCCCCTGTAGTGCCACAGTGCCCATGTAGATAGAACCACAGTGTCCTCTGTAGATAGTGCCGCACACTATCCCCTGTAGTGCCACAGTACGCATGTAAATAGTGCCACAGTGCCCATCTAGATAGTGTCACAGTGTCCCCTGTAAATTGTGCCACAAGCTTCAATAAGCACACTCATCTGTCCCTGTTTCCGCAGCTTCCTCTCCTCTAATGATGCCGGCCTTCTCTTCTGAGCAGGCCTGCTCCATCGGAATGACGCATGTGACGCAATGACATCATCACGCTGCTTGCATCACAACAAAAGTGCCAAATGGTAGGGAAGGAAACTGATGGTTCTTTTGCCTCTCCAGCACTGTCAATTGTATCCACGTCCTAATAATAAACATATATTAAGCAGAAGCTATAAAGACATTTTTTTTAATAATAAATTGGGAAGAGTGAAGGTGCAAATTGAGCTGCATTTTAAATATACAGTGCTTTACTGCTTACTAAGGATATAAAGTCTGCCATAAATGAATCTTGTTTTTGACATCATACATACATTATTTCTATGGTCTGCGAAGCCGCACTACACTCAATACTATATCATACAGTCCAGGTAGACCGTCCTGTGCACAGAGCATTGATAGGAAGTGAGACATGATTCTAACATATTGTTTTTCCTCTGTGTCCACAAATAGAAACTGTATGTGAGCATCTTGCTTATTTGCTATTTTTAGCTCATAGTGCCAACCACAATGATCTGGTAACTGATATTTGTAAACTATGTTTTTCTGTCCTTGTCCACATACATCTAACTTCATGTACGCTCTAGTTACTCCCACGATAGATTGTTTGTCTTTCTTTTTTTCCCTGCCTTAGTGTCAATATACATACAGCTTATGTTGATATTAACAATTAAATTATACATTGTTATCAGTTTGTTATGATCAATTTAACAGTGCTTTAACAGAGTATCAAATATACCAAGGTCTATTTCTATATATCTTTAGACGTATTTTCAAGAATTAGATTGTGTCAGCCTATATAAAGCGCTCTGTTCTGAGATCTGACTTAATGCCTGTATAGCGCTTGTTATACTGATGTTTCATTCTGGGAAGTGTAGTCTTTCCACCAGTCTCTGTACAGTAATCCTAAATAGGATAAAATAACTATTTAACTTTATTACAGTCATGATTGTTAACAAGCTTGTTGTATTTTTTTTTCATATTATATCTATATATAAACTGTAAAATGGTTCAAAGGGAAAAGCACCCCTTAGGCCAGGATCAAACATATTGTTTTAATACAGTTTGTGGTGCAGGAAATATATAAAGAAAAGACTGATGTATATCCTTTCTTATGTGTCCACTTCTGTGTTTGGCTACAAAAACTGCCCCAAGCAAGAAAACGGGCAAGTGTAAGATTTGTGCAACATTGTTAAGGGCCGAATTGTGATGGCTAGATGACTGGGTGAGAGCATCTCCAAAATTAAAGATCTTGTGGGGTGTTCCTGGTATGCAGTGGTTAGTGTCTACCAAAAATGGTCCAAGGAAGGACATCTGGCAAACCAGCGACAGGGTCATCGGCGCCCGAGGCTCATTGATGCACATAGACAGCAAAGGATAGCCCGTCTAGTCCAATCCTATAGAAGACATACTGTAGCACAAATTGCTGAAAAAGTTCATGCTGACTATGATTGAAAGGTGTTAGAACACACAGTGCGTTGTAACTTGCTGCATTTGAGGATGCGTACTCGCAGACTGGTCAGAGTCCCAATGCTGACCACTGTCCACTGCCAAAAAAATCTATAGAGGGCCCGTGAGCATCAGACCCAGTCCATGGAGCAAAGAAGGCGGACTGGTCTGATGGATCACATTTTCTTTAATATCAGGTGGACGGCCTGGTGTATGATCATAGCTTACCTGGGGAAGAGATGGCACCAAGATGCACAATTACAAAAAGGCAAGCCAACAGAGACAGTGTGATGCTTTGGGCAATTTTCTGATGGTAAACCTTGGGTCCTGACATGCTTGTGGATATTACTTTGACACGTACCATCTACCTAAATATTGTTGCAGACCACATACACCCCTTCATGGTAAATAGGTATTCCCTAATGGCAGTGTCAGCAAGATAATACGCCCTGCCCCACTGCAACAATTGTTCAGGAATATTTTGAGAAACATGACAAAGAGTTGAAGGTGTGGACTTGGCATCCAAATTCCCCAGATATCTATCGAAACATCTGTGGGATGTGCTGGAAAAACAAGTCCTATACATGCTGGCCCCAGTTCACAACTTACAGGACTTGAAGGATCTGCTGCTAACATCTTGGACACCTTAAGTAATCTTGTGGAGCCCATGCCTAAGAAACTGCATACTTTCTCGATTGTTTCCGAAAGCAACTAGCAGAGTTGTGAATGCAGCTCTGGACTGTACAGGCTTTAACTCAGACTCAGTACAAGAAAAGTAATACAATGGGCCATATTTACTAATACTAAGCTAATATTCCATTTCTATGTAGCATGCGCTGTATTTATCAACAGGTAATATGGTGTAGTTACTGAGTTGCAACAGGTTTTCCTGTCCTACAACAAGTTCTTACCTGTTGTAGTTCATTGTCAATTTTCGGAGCAGAAAAGTGACAACATTTTCTTGTAAATAAGTCACATTGCTTGCAAATATGAAGCCATGGAAGTGTTGGAAAAAATGGTTTGGGGTTAAACAAGATTTTCGGTCTGAACACCATTCTTTTCAATGCAATTGCGCCAAAGAGCTGGTGCAATTGCATTGATAAATATGCCCCAAATTACTTACAGCGAAATGGAACTATCCTAGCGATATGACAAAAATGCACAAAAGCTTTCTCTAATTGGAGCTTAGATTTTATGGTTCTTTAGCTCTATCAAAAAGGTTGAGGTAAGTAATATTCTATTATATATTGAACCATCCAAGTAATCAAATGTAATGACACTGCTTGATAAAATTAGAAAACATGACAACTTATGTGTTTGACAATAAACTTTTTTGTAATCCTACAATGCATAAAACTCTTAAGATCAAAGAGATCCCCTGTTCTACAACATACACATCTTGAGGATGGGCACTAAAAAGAGTGTAAGCAGATTTAACATGAGAACAGGAGTAGATAGGAAAGTAATGAAGTAATGGAAAATGTATCGTAAGACATTCTTGCAAGAGTTCATCTGTTTTTTGTTTTTTTTGTTACTTCAGGTGCATTGGATTTGTTTAAAGTTAAAGCATTTGTATCTGTCTAATCATAATAATCTATAGCCGTAGGCCATGCTGTTTTTGGAATGATAGATTGGATAGAGGCGTTGTTAACTGACAACAAGTAGCAAATTCTAATAAAACACGATCCTCCCCTAAGCATGTGGTTTTGGCAGTGATGACTAGCATTGTCAGATGTGACTGTCAAACAATGGGGCAGAAATATTTTCCTGCCTTATTCTACCAAGACAAGATCTTTATGCCAATATGGAGGATTCTGTGCAATATATATTTAATCAAGGGGATGCTCACAGAGGTTTCCTTAGGGTTAAAACCAGGGAGAAGATAAATAAGTAAGTAACATAACTGGGATAGCCCGTTGAGGAATTGCTGCGGGCCCCGTAGTTTCCTGACACATGCCTTACTTGTTTATGTTATACATTCACTATTCAGAAGAAGACTTAGCAGGGAAGATATTTCATTTCTATTAATACCCAAGTAGTTTGTTTTCACTCCTGTTCTATACCCTTTTGACAGGTTCCAGGCTATTCACATGTGTATTCTCAGATGCTATACTGCAGTAACAGCATGTGACTATTTCATGCTGCAAGACATTCAACTTTGAATAATTGAAGAGGATATTTTAGGAAAGAAATACAGAATGGTGGCGTGAATACATTTAGCTTCTCCTAAAATAAGGTGATAATTATATAGTTAATAAGGTTATGGTTAAAAAAAGAACTAGGCCCATCAATTCCAACCTATAATCCTACTGTGTTAATCCAGAGGAAGGAAAAAAATCCCTATGAGGCAGATGAAAATTGCCCCATATTAGTTATGACAATCACAATAAATCCCTGAATCAATGTCCCATCTTCAGAAATCTAGTACCCATAACTTGTAATAGCTAGAACTTAAACTTGTTTAAGGAATCAACCATCACAAAATCTTGAAGTCTTGTGGCAGCGAGTTGCAAAGTCTCACTGCTCTTACAGTAAAGAAGCCCTCTCAGTTGATGATGGTGAAACCTTCTTTTCTCTAGACGTTGAGGATCATATGTAGATCGTCTACAGATCGTCTCTAAGTCATCTTTTTTCAAAATTAAATAACCCTAAATTTGATATTTTAGTACCGCAATCCACCCTTTCCCTTAGCTACCTTGGTCGCCTTCCTCTGCACCCGCTAAAGCCATGTTTTTCTTATACACAGGTGCCGAAATTGTACACTATATTCCATGTGTGGTCTGACTAGTGACCCATATAAAGGCAAAACTATATTCTTGTCATGTGCATCTTTGCCTCTTTTGATGCATCCCATTATTTTATTTACCTTGGCAGCAGCTGCCTGGCACTAGATTCTAAAATTAAGTTTAATGTCCACCAATATCCACAAATATTCCCAAATCCCTCTCAGTGGCGGTTTTATCCAGTGTTTTACTATTTAATACATATTTGTAGAATTTGTTAACTCCAGCCAAGCACGTAACCTTACATTTATCCACATTAAACCTAATATGTTATTTCTCCTCCCACACCTCCAGCTTCCCCAAATCCCTCTGTAATATTAATTGATCTAAGTGATCTGTACTTAACTATTAAGTATCATTATCAATTAATCTGATCTAATCTAGTAAATATGACTTAACTACATATTTTTCTTTGCCACATGTATAAGACGGCAAACTCTTAGGGCTTCTGTGGTTTAGACAACCCTTTTATTTATCGTGAGCAGTAGAATGAGGACTCCACTTATCAGGGACCACTTCTAAGAGCCAATTCATTTCAATGGATGCTGCGTCAGGCTTTATTGTGCCTGATTACTGGGCACATACACAGTTTTCCTTGCACCAGTAGAGATCAACTAGTATTGTGCCCATTGTAGGCTAATTTTCTTGTTTTTATCTGACTGGAGTTGAAAGCAGTGTGTTCTTCTGTTGCTGTAGAACATCTAGTTAAAAATTTTCTGTAACTTAGCTAAGAGATGATTTTCTTCACCAGTTTCTTAGGAATGGTTATTAGACTTAGGGTATGTGCACACACACTAATTACATCCGTAATTGACGGACGTATTTCGGCCGCAAGTAGTACCCGAAAATAAACAAACTGATAATGCTAATAGGAAGGCAACACTAAGGGTATGTGCACACACACTAATTACGTCCGTAATTGACGGACGTATTTCGGCCGCAAGTCCCGGACCGAACACAGTGCAGGGAGCCGGCCTCCTAGCATCATAGTTATGTACGATGCTAGGAGTCCCTGCCTCTCCGTGGAACTACTGTCCCGTACTGAAAACATGATTACAGTACGGGACAGTTGTCCTGCAGCGAGGCAGGGACTCCTAGCATCGTACATAACTATGATGCTAGGAGGCCGGCTCCCTGCACTGTGTTCGGTCCGGGACTTGCGGCCGAAATACGTCCGTCAATTACGGACGTAATTAGTGTGTGTACACATACCCTTAGTGTTGCCTTCCTATTAGCATTATCAGTTTGTTTATTTTCGGGGAAACCCTAGAAATTGGACGTGAAAATGCCAGGAGAGCATCAGTTTCTAAGAAGCAACCTGTCTGTCACCAACAGTCACTCCATAGTCAAAGTCATTCAAATCATATTTGGCCTGAAGAACTGAACCTCATATTAGCATTCTTCTATGCATCAAGTTGCCACATAATTGGCTTATTTGCATTCAAGAGTAGCTGTATGGGTCAACCTAATAAAGTTACCACTGAGTGTAAAGTGCTATAATTTATTAAAATTGAGTACTAATTGTTAAGCCTATGTAAAAATGTGCTATAGAATAGTGTTTCTCAACTATTCTAATACATGTACCCCCAACTCAAAAAATTACATCAAAGTAACCTTAAGGCTATGATCATACACTGTACCTATTTAAAGTACAGCATGAGATCAGTGTGAGTACCCCCTAGAGGCCTGGCATGTACCCCATGGGTATACGTAGGCTATAAAAGCTAGGCTGTAGAAGAAATAAGAGGGTACCATACTGTAATGCAAATGATTGGAGGGGGAAGTGAATATGATATGGTATACGGTTAACTTACAGCTGTTTCTATCCCTAAGAAAAATGGGGAATCGTCCTAGATATACAGTAGGTTCAACTAAATCGCATAAACTGTAGGCCAATAGTCACTACCATATATCATGCATATGTAAAATCCCCCGTGCTATGGCATGCTGTACGCTGTACTCTGAATATTGTATTGATTTCACTTCCTATTCATTTGTTTATGGTTCAAGTAGAAGATACAGCATCAACAGATTTCCATTGTGATAAAGCAATGCACCGAAAGACATGCCCAGCATTCCACAACCTCCCTTCTTCAACAAGCTATGAAAGGTCACAAGCTAAACTTACGGTAGTGAGTTGGATCGCTCGCTCGCAGCAGCTGGGAAACATCTGTAGCAAAACCATGAGAACAACTTTTAATGAACACAGCACTGTGCAACCCTGCTGGCATTCTGTCCACAGAAGGTGGCAGATTCCTAACAATTCACAATATGATGCCATGACAGGACTGATTTGAAACAATTCCATCATAGTCTGTAGCTGGGTTTTCTGATGAATCAGACCAATTTCAGTATCTGTGAGAATGGTCTGAGTGGCCCGCATACACACAGACAGATTTATTAGGATAGAATAAATACTCATCTTCTTCATATGTTTTGACCGTGGTAAAATAAAACCTTTCTATAATGGAGTTGTCTTTCAGATGCTTTTTACATAAATGCATTGATAATGGTGATTGCAAGACAAAATCTACCAGATCAATAGGCCATTTACACACAACGTAAATAATGAACCTTGATCATTTTGAATCCTAAGTTTTGAAAAGTTTAAAGAGGTTGTCCCAGAAACATCAATTATCACCTATCCACAGGGTAAGTGATAATTCTCTGATTGCTGGGGGCACCACTGATGGGACCCCCCACTGATTGAGAGATTGGGGGTCCTGAACCCCTAGATCCTCCTCACTGCACCCCCCACAGTGAGGAGAAGCTTGAATGGGGGGGGCGGTCGAGCATGCATTCAATGTCTATGTGACTGACCGAAAGGGTTGAGTGCTGTACTCGGGTGTTTCCATTATTCCCATAGACTTTGATTGGAGCGACAGCGCGCCTGCTCGACTGCCACTTCATTTAATATCCACCTCACTGCTCGACTGCAACAAGGGGTTTAAGACCCCCGTTCTTGCGATCACTGGAGATCCCAGCAATCAGACAATTATCACCTATTCTGTAGATGCCTCTCTTCTCGGCGTGCACTCCCTCTAGGGAGACGCCGGCACTCTCTTCCGGGTCCTTGGACTGTGTCCCGCAGGGCGCGCGCGCGTGCACGGCCTTAAAGGGCCAGTACACATCCAGCTGCCTAACATCAATTATCAGCCCAAATGGCTGCTGGACTATAATATGGGGCCCTGCCCACTGGTTCCTTGCCTGAGCGTTGTTGTATACCCTAGTTTGTCTTGCTAAAGGTCTCCCAGTGTTTTCCAGTTCCCAGTGTTACCCATTCCTGCTGCCTGTACCCTGTATCCCGTGCTATCGTTACCTGCTGTGAAAGTCAAGTCGTGTCTTCCCGCTGCATCCGCGGCATTACCTGCTGTGAAAGTCAAGTCGTGCTCCTGCCACTGTCTACATTGCCTCAGGTACCCGTTCAGAACTATAGACATTGTTTTGTACCTTGTTGGCCAGTTTCTACCCCGCTACACGGTACGGCCCAGTGGGTCTACACCCCGCGCCGTGACAGTAGATAGGTGATAATTGTTGAATCTTTGAATCCCTTTAATTCATGTAAGTACACAGAGGAGTGGGCATGTTTTATGCTCATATATATGCCAAACCACTTCTTTTTACAGTTCATTTCAGGCTGGCAAATGTCAGGAAAAAGAGGGATCAGACATGTTGAATTTCAGCATGCCCGATTCTTTGTTTCCACAGGAGAAATTCCGCTGCCAGAAGTGTCTGGTACCTGTTTAGCCTCCTCTCCCCATTGAATTAAACATGCATGTTTATGGTGAAGTTCTTCAGGAGCATCCTTTTTTAGAACTCTGTGTTCTAGCATTCCCCTGTTATCCAGCCTACAAATTTAGGAATAAACTGACAACTGGGTGTTACCAGTTGGGGGGGGGGGGGGTCCCTACAGTCCAGCACTGTCCAATCAGTGCTTATAGTCTCAGACACTGTAGGAACACGCTATTCAAGGAGAATAGTGGCCAATTTATTCACAAAATTCCAGTAGGAATAACAGATGAATGACACAAAGTAGTGTTCTAAGAAAAGATGCTCCAGAATTGTAATTTCATTGGGAATACAAGTGTTCACTAAAATAGACATGTCAGGAGAAGTGTTCACTAAAATAGACATGTCAGGAGAGCTCTTTGAATTAAGAAAAAGGCCCCAACTAATGAAATGTTAGAGACTTCTCATTTAGGTAAGAAAATTTGTAAAATAATAATGTTGATTACTTAATAAGACAAATTAAAAACACAGGCACTTTCCATACGTCTTATTTGATAACAGTCCACATATGAGTTGCATGTGCATTGCTACTCAATGATGATTTATTTTCTTATCTTAAAAAAAGCCTTCAACTAGATGGAAAAGTTTTTAAAAAATGCTATAAATATGAGAAAAGGTGAATTTCAAGCATCCTTTAAGACCTATATTGAAAATGGTATAATCTCCAATACCATTACTAACAATTCACAATTTGCAGGTTACAACTGATATGTTATACAACTACAACTCACATTGTGTTCTTCTCCGTGACAAAAATACCACATTTGGCACTAGAGTGACTGTCTTGTTTATAGACAACCGGCAATGTCCGATAGCTTAAAAAACACACAAGGTCATCATAGTACATAGGTATATTAGTATATTTAGTATATTAATGTATTACGCCCAGTGAGTATAAATGATACACAAGCAGCTTGTGATGAGCTGGAAGAATCATAGTTGAACAAATGACCAAAGTGGACTATATGCACTAAAAAAACATATCCACTATAGAAAAATTGCAGCAAAGTTGATCCTTCTGTCACTGTACATCAACAACAAATTGACTTGGCATATTGTAGTATTGACAAAAACTGTAGCCTAAGATTTAATATCCTTTAGTAAGTCTAATTTTGTTTATTGTAACCAATATCTCCCATAGATAGACACAGATTGAATTTTTTATGGTGGTATTTTCAAGGTGGGATCATAAATATTTGATAAAACCCAAGTGTTCTCAATTTATTCTTCAACCCCTTCCCGACATTTGATGTATCCATACGCCAAGGTCGTGTAGGGGAAGTATGGAGCGGGCTCACAGAGTGAACCCACTCCATACAATGCCGGTGTCGACTGTTTGTTACAGCCGACACTTTAGAGTAACGAGCGGGATCGCGCTCGAGCGCGATCCCGCTCGTTTAACTCGTTAAATGCTGCGGTCAATAGCGACCGCAGCATTTAAATCGTTAGAAAGAGGGGGGCGACCCCCTCTAACAGCTCATCGCGCCCCCTGCAATGCAATCACGGGGGGGTGGTTGCTATGGCTGCCTGGGGGCCTAATGAAGTCTCCCTTGTCCGCCATCTTTGTGCACCTATTAAGCCCTGCCTCCAGCAGGGCTTATTAGGTGCCTGTCAGAATCACGATATACTGCAATACATTAGTATTGCAGTATATCGTGCAAGCGATCTAACGATCGCTGGTTGAAATCCCCTAGGGGGACTAATAAAAAAAGTAAAAATTAGTTAAATAAAGTTTTTTTTTGTGTAAAAAAAAATATATATTCAAAAGTTCAAAAAAAATAATATTTTCCAATTTTCCCCCTAGAGCATAGTAAAAAAAGAAATAAATAAACATAATTGGTATCGCCGCGTCCGTAAAAGTCTGAACTATTACAATATATCATTATTTAACCCGCACGGTGAACGCCGTAAAAAAAATTGGAAACGCCAGAATCTCTATTTTTTGGTCACCTAATCACCCACAAAAAATGAAATAAAAAGTGATCAAACCGTCACATGTACACCAAAATGATATTATTAAAAACGACAGCTTATCCCGCAAAAAATAAGCCCTCATACCACTTAATCTACGGAAAAATAAAAAACTTATGGCTCTCGGAATTTGGCGACACAAAATAAATTTTCTTTTTTACACTTAGGTTTTTACTTGTAAAAGTAGTAAAATATAGAAAAAACTATATATATTTGGTATCACCGTAATCGTATTGACCCACAGAATAAAGTTAACATGTTGTTTTAATTGCACAGTGAATTCCGTAAAAACCATGGAGGAATCACAGTTTTTTTCATTTTTTACCCCACAAATCATTTTTTACCGTTTCCTAGTACATTATACGGCAAAATAAATGGAGCTACGAAAAACTACAACTCATCCCGCAAAACTCAAGCCCTCATAGTACTATATCGACGGAAAAATAAAGACGTTATGGCTTTTGGAAGGTGGGGAGGAAAAAACTAAAATCTGAAAAAGGGCTGAGGTGGGAAGGGGTTAAACATTTCTGTTAGATAAAACTATGTCAAGCACGATATTACATATATAAAGATATATAAGCATTTATATATTGCAATGATAAAACTATCCACAAATAGTAATGGATTTCCAGATTTAAAATTTTGGAACCACCTGGCTCAGGACACTGCATGAAAGTTTATATACATATATACAGTGAAGGAAATAAGTATTTGATCCCTTGCTGATTTTGTAAGTTTACCCACTGTCAAAGACATGAACAGTCTAGAATTTTTAGGCTAGGTTAATTTTACCAGTGAGAGATAGATTATATAAAAAAATAAAAAGAAAATCACATTGTCAAAATTATATATATTTATTTGCATTGTGCACAGAGAAATAAGTATTTGATCCCCTACCAACCATTAAGAGTTCAGCCTCCTCCAGTTTAGGGTCACTTAGAAATTTCCTTATTTTTGCAAGAAAAGCACAGTTTTTTTCAATGAAGATAACATTAAATTAATCAGAAATACACTCTATACATTGTTAATGTGCTAAATGACTATTCTAGCTGCAAACGTCTGGTTTTTAATGCAATATCTACATAGGTGTATAGAGGCCCATTTCCAGCAACCATCACTCCAGTGTTCTAATGGTACATTGTGTTTGCTAACTGTGTTAGAAGGCTAATGGATGATTAGAAAACACTTGAAAACCCTTGTGCAATTATGTTAGCACCGCTGTAAACAGTTTTGCTGTTTAGAGGAGCTATAAAACTGACCTTCCTTTGAGCTAGTTGAGAATCTGGAGCATTACATTTGTGGGTTCGATTAAACTCTCAAAATGGCTAGAAAAAGAGAGCTTTCATGTGAAACTCGACAGTCTATTGTTGTTCTTAGAAATGAAGGCTATTCCATGCGAGAAATTGCCAAGAAACTGAAGATTTCCTACAACGATCTGTACTACTCCATTCAGAGGACAGCACACACAGGCTCTAACCAGAGTAGAAAGAGAAGTGGGAGGCCCCGCTGCACAACTGAGCAACAAGACAAGTACATTAGAGTCTCTAGTTTGAGAAATAGACGCCTCACAGGTCATCAACTGGCAGCTTCATTAAATAGTACCCGCAAAACGCCAGTGTCAACGTCTACAGTGAAGAGGCGACTCCGGGATGCTGGCCTTCAGGGCAGAGTGGCAAAGAAAAAGCCATATCTGAGACTGGCTAATAAAAGGAAAAAAAGATTAATATGGGCAAAAGCACACAGACATTGGACAGAGGAAGATTGGAAAAAAGTGTTATGGACAGATGAATCGAAGTTTGAGGTGTTTGGATCACACAGAAGAACATTTGTGAGAAGCAGAACAACTGAAAAGATGCTGGAAGAGTGCCTGACACCATCTGTCAAGCATGGTGGAGGTAATGTGATGGTCTGGGGTTGCTTTAGTGCTGGTAAAGTGGGAGATTTGTACAAGGTAAAAGGGATTTTGAATAAGGAAGGCTATCACTCCCTTTTGCAACGCCATGCCATACCCTGTGGACAGCGCTTGATTGGAGCCAATTTCATCCTACAACAGGACAATGACCCAAAGCACACCTCCAAATTATGCAAGAACTATTTAGGGAATAAGCAGGCAGCTGGTATTCTATCTGTAATGGAGTGGCCAGCGCAGTCACCAGATTCCAACCCCATAGAGCTGTTGTGGGAGCAGCTTGACCGCATGGTACGCAAGAAGTGCCCATCAAGCCAATCCAACTTGTGGGAGGGCCTTCTGCAAGCATGGGGTGAAATTTCTCCTGATTACCTCAGCAAATTAACAGCTAGAATGCCAAAGGTCTGCAATGCTGTAATTGCTGCAAATGGAGAATTCTTTGACGAAAGCAAAGTTTGAAGAAGAAAATTATTATTTCAAATAAAAATCATGATTTCTAAACTTGTCAATGTCTTGACTATATTTTCTAGTCATTTTGCAACTCATTTGATAAATATAAGTGTGAGTTTTCATGGAAAACACAAAAGTGTCTGGGTGACCCCAAACTTTTGAACGGTAGTGTATATATATATATATATATATAATATATTATGAAGGCTATATTTTTAGCTATTTAAGACCTCATTGACACGAGTGTGTCTGATTTGCATGCACAAAAAAATTTATGCATTTCATGTCCATGTGGCATCGGTGTGGTTTCTGTGTGGCATTCCGTGTTTCTCCTCTGCAAGCACTTCCTGGTGTTATCTTTTTCCTTCTTCTCAATGTTTCTTTAGAGACTGATGCGTGAAACATGGACAATAAACGGATGTCGTCTGTGTGCTGTCCATGTTTTTCGCCCACCCTTAGACTTTAATGGGCGGCGGGGTCCGCAAGAACCGACCAGAATAGGACATGCAGTGAGTTTCACTCAACAGACACACATTCTGTGAAAAAACACCCATGTCGGAATAGCCCCATTGAATTGCAGGGGTCAGTGTGCTGTGTGACAGCACACAGACGTGAACTACGCTCATCTGAGTAAGGTCTGAGGATGATCTAAAATATTAACATTAGGACCATGCCACACAGGAACTCTTGTTGTTGGCGACCCACCAAGCATTACCTGAGCAGAATGCAATTTCGGCAAAATGCAGTCGTAAAAGAAAATTTTACTATTGTGGCCACACTGAACATAAAAGTTCATATTAGACAGGGTACTATCATGATGTATCAGTGTCAATGGAGTGAGACATATTCTACAGCTATATTAACCCTCCATGACTGCAAGGGGCAAGCATTTGGGCACATATGTTATCTGTACCCTGCTCTGCCCAGCAAGAGCGGTTAATAATAGAGTGCTCCTGATGCAAAGTCATCCTTGTCCTGTGCTGATCTCTAATGGCAGAGATCACTAACGGTAGAAAAGGTCACATGCAACAGCTGCTGACACGCTACTTGTCTGATCCTGCCTAGATGTGGGTGTGGATATATGTAACAGGTAAAGTGCATTCTAACTAACTATGAGACTGGAACTATGGGCATTAGAATGAGTCTAGTACTGAAAAGGGGTCATCCAAACTATTATGATATGCGAGGAGAATTAAAGGTCAAAAGAGACACAAAATAATTAAATGGGTATAAAACGGTCTCCATCTTTAATTATATTTATTTTGCACATTTACGTATGTACATACAATTATTTCTTCAATTTAATTGTGCACAATTGCACTATAGTTCTCTGGTATAAAATGAGGGCCTATCTGTTAGATTATATTTATATCTACACACTTATATGCCATAAACATAGGGTTGCCACTTTTTCTACCCAAAAATATCAGCCAGGTTGCAGGTTTATTTTTTGGGCAATATTTTGCACAAATTATCACAAGGCCTACATGTATAGACAGGGCCAGCGTCAGCACCCGGCGGCCCCGGCCAAGTGCCGGGGCCCACTACCCTTCAGGGGACCCAATCGGCTGCCGGGTGCTGACGCTGCCGTCATGGCTCCTCCATGAGTGGAATCCCCGACCAGAGTGTTGCCAATAGGATTCTGCTTGTAGAGGGAGCTTCTGTCTAGGAGGCAGTGTAAGTACCGCTGTAGCAGCCATAGCAGCTGCTACGAGGCACGCGGCATAAGGGGGCTGGTGCCGCCCTCCGCCCCCTATGCTGCTATGGCTGCTACAGCGGTAGCTACGCCACATTCAATAGTATCTGCATCCTTAGGACGCAGATACTATTGAACGCTATGTCAGAGCAGGGAGGTAGCTCCCTACTCTGCCATTTACTAGGCTACAGACTCCTAGGCAGAGTGCTAGTAGCGCTCTGCCCGGGACTTTGGCTCTGGGGTTGCCCCTGACATCACTGTCCATATATGGATAGTGATGCCAGGAAGAGTGAAGGAGTCCCAGTCAGAGCGCTAGAAGCGGCTCTGCTCCGGGACTCCGTCTCTGGGGAAAGCCCCTTAAATCACTGTCCATATATGGACAGTGATGTCAGGGACAGAGCAGTGTCCGAATCA
Organism: Rhinoderma darwinii; assembly: GCF_050947455.1. Lineage (NCBI taxonomy): Eukaryota > Metazoa > Chordata > Amphibia > Anura > Rhinodermatidae > Rhinoderma > Rhinoderma darwinii. The sequence goes on along the minus strand of NC_134691.1, from coordinate 134,500,244 downwards.
GAGTGCTAGTGACACTCTGACTGGGACTTTGGCTCTGGGATTGCCCCTGACATCACTATCCATATATGGACAGTGATGTCAGGGGCTTCCCCAGAGCTGGTGTACCAGAGCAGAGCCTTTACTAGCGCTCTGCCCGGGACTTCAGCTCTGCTCTGGACATCACTATCCATATATGGACAGTGATGTTAGGTGAAGAGCAGGAGTCCCAGGCAGAGTGCTAGTAGCACTCTGCCTGGGACTATGGCTCTGGGGTTGCCCATGATATCACTGTCCATACATGGACAGTGACGTCAGGGGCTCCTCCTGAAGCGGAATCCCCTGCCAGAGTGTCGGCAATGCTCTGGTTGGGGATTCCACTCCTAAAGGGAGCCCCAAAAGCGCTACCTACAGGGAGGGGGGCTGTGTGGCACTACCAGGGAGGGGGGCTGTGTGGCACTACCAGGAAGGGAGGATGTGGCACTACCTGGGAGGGGGGCTGTGTGGCACTACTTTGGAGGGGGGCTGTGGGGCACTACCTGGGAGGGGGGCTGCGTTGCACTGCCTGGGAGGGGGGCTGTGTGGAGCAAGCAGGGAGGGGGGCTGTGTGGCACTACCTGGGTGGAGGGGCTGTGTAACACTACCTGGGAGGGGGACTGTGTGGCACTATCTACAGTGGACACTAACTTTATGGGGGTACAAACTGAGAGCCTAACTTATTTATGGGGGGCATAAACAGGGCCTAACTTCTATATGGGGGCAGAAAGTGACATTTTCTGCCATTTTACTGCCGCAGTGAGTTCCTCCACATGGGGCCCACGTAGTGTGTGTTGCCCAAGGGCCCACATAAAACTGGAGCCGGCCCTGTATATACCTCAAAATGGGTAAAAGTGGGTGTAGTTTTGGGGGCTTGACTTCACACTTAGTATGATTAGGTCTGGAAGCCTCAGACAGACAATTTCTCAGTCAGTATCCTTCTCCGATGACCTTCGCACTTGAGTCTTGGTTCTGTGTAGGCAGGCAGTGCTCTTTGGTGCCTTGCCAGCTGAAATCTCTCGCCAGCGCCAATCTCACACTTGACCTAGTCCTAATGCTGCAATATTTCAAGGGATGGGCGGCCTGTCAAAGCAGCAGTATCCAATCCAAATAGTGATTAACCTGACTATTTACTAAGTTTTATTAGCCAAAAATACCGGCACTTGCTATTGCTGTTCTCTGACTTACTATGTGTGCGGCCGTATGGTGCTTCTGTATGACACTGTTAGCTTTTATATATCTCCATAACATGCTTTCCAATGAAAGATGTAGCATATGGAATAGAAACAGAAAACAAATTTGTAGGATTATGTATGAAATCTTAGGCATATGTAAGTTCAGTAGGACCCCACAGAAGTCTATGAACGATGTGACTCAGAGGTTATGTAATACAGAAAGGGAGAGATTCCGCTAATAGATGAATTTCTTATACTGGAAATCCCTATTATAATAGTTAACGGGGTTGTCCTGATAACACATATTAGGGCATATGGCTGTTTTAGAGGTGAGGCTCCGCTTTGGACCCCCTTTATGTGCCAGAGAAGAGAAAAGGGACCACCCCTTTAACGTAGATACAAAGATAAAGCTTTACTTTTACGTTCACAAAAAGCATGCCCCATTATAAGTAAGCAAGTAGGTCAAAGTGACAAGAAGACAATATTTGAGATACATGATTTATTGTCCAACAAGTTATATAATTTCTATTCAATACTCTAGTTTACAAATAGTTAAATTCAGCAGAGTGCTTACTAAACATATATAAGTAATGGGGAGACACCATTTCCTCCCAGCTGACTTAAGCTCTACATCTGCCACATCATTTAATACAACCAAACCTTTTTTCAGTCACCGGCCAAAAGGAAATAACTTCTCTGCTCTGGGAGTCTGAGATTCCTAGGGAACTATCTCAGCTCCTTAAAATAATTGAAGCCCTGCGTCTATTCTTACTTTTATTACAATGTCAACAAGAGATTAATTTGTTGAAAACTTTGGGTTCTTAAACCAAAGTAATATGCAGTAGTATACAGCTTTCTGGCCTGAGCTACTGTTGAAAGGTGAAAAAAAGGAAGATATTGCCTATGAAGGCAGTTCTGAGTCCGACATTGTTAAGGTAGGAAGCTGAGCCAAGATCAGCAAACAGAACGCCTTCCCCATCATAGCTGGCTGCAGCATGGGATGCTGGTTACTGACATATGTCACTATGGAATACACTCACCCTTTCTGACAAATATCATCTGGAGACTGTAATAAAAATGAAAACATCTTAAAATGTCATTTTTTTCTCTTAAACGTTTGCAGATGTGGAATGGTGTAAAACTGAAGGATAAAGTGATGAAATAAAAATATTTTGTGCATTATTTTGTAAATATGTTAGGCTTGAGGATACATTCAGTCATTCTGATTTCACTGTATCACAGGGCAAATAAGATTTGGGAAATGTCCAGATAGGAGCTGAAGGTTCATGCTTTGTGCATCTTTTTAGCCATATGAAAATGCTTTATTATTCTTGGTACACCAGCAGAACTAAAATTTGGGGGCATTTAATTTGAAACCGTTCTGCAAACTGGGCAATACCCCTGGTACCATGTTTAATAGGGGGCCCCTAGAGGTTGTGAACACTAAGAGCAAACATAAACCACCCAGTATTAGGCTAAGTTCACACGGGGCGGATACACTGTGTAAAAGCACGCAGCATGTCCGCCCTGTGCACCGCACGGAATTCTGGGTGAAAAACCGCACCAAACTCTGGTGCAGTTTTTCGCACAGAATGTCCAATGTGAAAAACTGATGTTTGCCTGTGATTGGCTGCAGTGGCGGTCACATGGGATGAAACGTCATCCCTGGAGGCCGGCCTGTGGGGAGGAACACAGACTTCTGGGTAAGTATAAGATTTTTTTTCTGAGTTGCATTTTTGCGGCGGAATAGCTGCGAATGCGCCGCAAAAACGCAACAACTGCTATTTATTGTTGGTTTTACCTCACCATTGAATTCAATGGGGAAAACCCGCAAGAAATAAGCAGCGTTTACTCAAATACAATTGACATGCTGCGAGATAACGACCTGTTCACACAAAGTTTTTTTTAAGAGAGAAAAATTTGCCTCAAAGTTCCTTCAGGCAGATTTTGACCTGTCTGCCCTTTATTGCCGCATTTTTTGCAGCGTTTTTCAACAACAGCCATTAAGCGCCGCTGGCAAAAAAACACTGCGAAAAACAGTTTCTCTGCCTTCCATTGATTTAAAAAAAGCCGGCTGAAAGCCGATGTGGTAAAAAACATCTCCGCCTCTTAATGAAATCAAAGGGAGGCGGTTTCAGAAGTTTTTTTGCTGCTGATTCCGACGGGGTTTCCACGTCAAAATCAATGTAAAAAAAATCTGTGTGAACTGGGCCTAAAACTCCGCACTGCAGGTCAAATTTCTGAGGGTTTTTTCCGCTCTGTATTTACGCAGCATGTGGATAAGATTTGTTCTCATGCACTCTGCTGCTACTGTATTTTCTGCAGATTTTCCGCAACAAATTTCGTTGTGGAAAATCCGCAGTATATACGCATCGTGTGAACTGACCATTGTAGTTTATTTGCATTGTATGGTGGTATAATTATTATTATGGCAGCATTATGTAGGCTCTTTAAGGGAGTATTATTTGAAAACTGTACACTTTGGGCACTCTATGATGGTTTTCTTGGGCCTGTATATGGCAGTATTATTATGGAAATAAATGACAGTATTATGTGGGCTAAAAACTTTCTAAAATGGCCAGTTGCGCAGGACCTCACTTTCTATAATATCAGCCCTGAGTGTGTAATTGTGTATTTATCCTTCTAGCAGTGCTGATAATTGCTGATACTGATTATTATGTTTTGATATAGACAATAATAATATAGACAATAATATATTAGACTTTTAATCAATTTTGATTATTATTCATTGTGATATGAATCACAGCAGCGCTGCTTCACGGCAGTGTCTCGCTTTATACACTTCTGCCAGAATTTACACCGCCATAAGGCTATGTTCAGACGTGGCAGAATTTTTCCGCTGCAAATGTTGGTGCAGATTGGGGGCAATTACGCAACGAATCTGCACCAACATTTGCATATTTAACAGGTAGTTCAGACGTTGCAGATATCACAGCGGACTTGCTGCAGATTTTAGTTTTTGCATTGCAAAGGATGAAATCCGCAGTGGAATTCCGCTTCTTCTCCGCAACATAATATGCATGCTGCGGGGGGGGGGGGGAATTCGCAGCCTAAATTCTGCACAGTTATTTTCCGCAACGTCTGAACTAAGTTTCCTAAAAATGTATAGAAACAAATGTAAAGAACGGCTGCTGCAGAATTCCACTGCGGACTGTCCGCAGCGGAATTCAACAGCAATTCCGCCACGTCTGAATGTGCCCTAATAAGGAACTGAGGTTCTGGGCTGCAGATGGGGTACCAAAGAGATGCATGCTGCTTCTGGCAGCAAATATTACTTTTACTTTTGTAGAGGGAAGGACTTTGACTAAATTTATATCTACTTTTGTTGTGCAGTTTAAAGTGTAACCTTCGTTTCACTTTTGCCCCAAAAATCAATACGAAAAATCAAGCGAATATAAGAAACTTTGTAATAAAGCTTATTAGGGAAAAATGCCTCTTTCTCCACTTATCAGACTCTTCTCCTCCCTGCCTCCTGCATAGATCACTCACTCACAATTTACTGGTAACATTTGTATTCAGTGAGGTAGAAATAAAGACAGCTCCCTGAGGGACCGGGTTACAGCTGTCCATATAAGTCACTGGATAGAGGAGGGAGGAGCGGGAGGAGGAGGAGGGTGCTGCTGGTGGAGGACAGAGGAGAGAGACACACAGAGACGCTGCTGCAGCTTCTAGTGTTTTATCTCTACCCAACTACACTGCTTTTTACTGCTGTATAATCCATGCTGCTTCTAGTAAGTGTTTTACTGTCTCACCCAAGTGCTGGATTCTAGTAAAACATTTGCTGCAGCAGTGTCTCTGTGTGTCTCTCTACTCTGTCTCACTCGCAGTGCAGGAAGGAGCCCGATAAGTGGAGAAATGGACATTTTTCTCTAATAAGATATATAACAAAGATTCTTATATTCTGTTGTAATATTTTTTGCTTTAGGAAAAAAATGTAAATGACGGTTACATATTATAGCAATCTATTATTCACAGAAAGCAGCCATTTCAGGCGGCTGTGAAGAGGGCTGATTTCTGACCCCATGGTTACTACAATATATATAAACAAACTAAAAATACGTGTGTGTGTGTGTGTGTGTGTGTGTGTGTGTGTGTGTGTGTGTGTGTGTGTGTGTGTGTGTGTGTTTGTTTGAATGTGTACAAGACATTTTTTTAAATAGAGGCCTTTTTACAAACCCTCTTTTAAAATGGATCTGAGTCTCTAGGAATTAATAGTCGCTGGAGCACAGAACTGCTATTAAAAAGGAGATGGGAATGGTAGTGCCCTGGATTCCACCATGTATTATACAAAGGGGTTTTCTCAGCTGGTTAAAAGGCTGAGCAAGCACAAGTCTCCCCACTGCACACGTGTCAGTTCCACCTCTACAGTGCAAGTGAAGTGGAACTTTTCATGGAGCCAAGTGCTTCAAGATTTACAGAGAAGTATCATATAACTCCAGAGTACCCTACAGAAGGTGATGGCTTAATGCTCCGTCCTGACATCAACAGTCCAGACCGGGATGTCTACTCTCATTTTTTTTTCTTTTGCAACTGGCTTTGATTGGAGCCAGAACCTTTGTAAATCAAGAGGAATTTTTATCCTTTTTTTTTTTTCTATCCTCTCGCTGCTTTCCGGTGCCTACTTCCTGCCATATCTAAAAAAAACAGCAGCTGTATGGCTCTGATAGAGAAGTCCCTGGGTAATGACTTTCACAAACGATGAGGAAAGCTACAGATGGGGTTAGGAAAGGAGAGTTGGACAGTTACAAGGGGAGCTGATAGCATGGGCACAACATTAGATTTTCTAATAACAGAGATATGACAACAGATCCCCTGATGTCTACAAACAAAGAAAAGACCCCAGTGGCACTGACATGGGAACGATAGCTAAAGTGCACACAAGGATAACAAGAAAAGAGTAACTGTGGACAAGTCCTATTGTGTTTCATATCAAGCACAGATTACAGAAAAACCCATGCTACAAGATAAAGCAGACATATTTTTCAGACATGTTATGCATACGCATTTCTATTATAGCCCAGGGCTGCAATAAGTCTGTAGAGATCAGACTTCTGGTTAAGAAAATCTTAACCCATAAGGTGTCAAAGTTTCTTATGTAATCATTTTTATACAGAATTTACATTTTACACATCAAACCTGTGCACATTCCTCCATACATTACTTTTCCATCTATTTTGTAGTAAATGGGGACATAGAGAAGCCTTGCACGATTGAAAGGAGACTATCTAACATGATGGAAACATCTCCCTATGTGGCAGCAAACATTTCTGATCATCAGAAGTTCACCACACATGTGGTGCAGGTTTAGGTCCGATGATCACATCATCACACCATATACTGTCATCTTTTAAGGGATTCTGTACTTGGAAATTTGGAATGACAATCAGTAGTAAATAGCATACAGTATATACAGTTGTTTAGATTAGTGATCGATAACAACTCAATCCTGAGTGTTAGACATGCAGGACTTGATGGCATTGAACCCGTCAGTGCCGTTGACTTGACGGATTCAAGTCTTAGCGTAAGATACAGCTGCCCTGTATACAAAATACAAAGTAGCTATATCTCAGAAAGTAAAAATTTGTTTTAATAATTTTAAAGGTGTAGATAGCCGTTAAAGGGGTCCAGTCCCTAAAAATTGATGGCCTATCCTGAGGATAGGTCATCAATAACTAATCGGTCGAGGTCCGACTGCCGAGACCCCCACCAATCAGCTGTTTTGAAGGGGCTGCAGCGCTCTTACGCTCGTACCGTGAACCGTTGCTACTGCTGTGTCAGCAATTTACGGTGTGGGCAGTGACCGGAATGAAGGGGAAGCATCGCTCGTACGAGTGCTGCGGCCCCTTCAAAACAGCTCGGTGGGTGTCCATGGGACCCCGACCGATGAGATATTGATGGACTATCCTGAGGATAGGCCATCAATTTTTAGGGACTCGACAACCTCTTTAACCCATTCCCGACATCCACCATATATATACACGGCGCTGTCGGGATGGGCTTCCCGCAAAGCGCAGTACCATTACATTGCGGTGATAGTGCGCCCGCACCATCACCACCGGGTTCCAGCTGTATGTTACAGCTGACACACTGATGTAATGGTCAGGACCGGAGCTAGCCTCCGATCCTGCCGATTAACCCCTCAGATGCTCTGTTCAATAGAGATCGCAGCATGTGAGAGGTTTTTAGCCACCGGTACCCCAGCAACATGATCGCTGGGTTGCCGGTGGCTGCAATGGTAACCGGAGGCCTAATACTGGCCTCCCGGTCTACCAGCAAGGGAAGACTCTTATGCCCCACTCATTGGCAGGGCCTAAAAGTCTTCCGGTACCATCGGCAAGATGGCGCCGGCTCAGCTTCCGGCTCAGAAGCTGATTCGGTTTTATCAGCAGTGGGTGTCCACTGTATCTTACAGCGGACACCCTGCTGTAATGGCAGGAACTGGCGCTAGTGCAGATTCCCACCATAAACCCCTTAGATGCAGCGATCTAAAGCGATTGCTGCATCTTAGTGGTTTGTAGCAAATCGGCAGTCCCGCCATACGATGCTACTGCTACTATGGCGACAGCAGACCTAACAATGGCCTCCTGTCTGCCATTACGGAAGCCGATTAGGCCCTGACTGGAGACGGAGCCTGATCGGTTTGCTGTCAGTGAACAACTGACAGTTCTAATATATTGCAATACATTGGTAGTGCAATGTATTAGAATATCATTCAAACAGTTGGACGTTCAAGTCCTCTAGAGGGACTAAAGAAAAGTGTAAAAAAAAGTGTAAAAAAAGTAATATTAAAAGTTGCAGGTAATAAAATAAAACACTATCGCCCTTTTTCCCTTATCAAGTCATTTATTATTGATAAAAAAAATAAAACCATACATATTTGGTTTGCCGCGTCCGTAACGACCTGAACTATAAAAATATTATGTTATTTGTACCGTGCAGTGAACGCCGTAAAAAGAAACCTTAAAAATACTACCAGAATTGCTGTTTTTTTGGTCACTTTGTCTTCAAAAAATTAAAATAAGAAGTGATCAAAAAGTCGCATGTATTAAAAAATTATACGTATAAAAACTATAGCTCGTCCCGCAAAAAACAAGCCCTCAAACAGCTCTGTCGACTAAAAAATTAAAAAGTTATGGCTCTTACAACATGACGACTGAAAAAATACATTCTTTTTACAAAAGTAATTTTATTGTGCAAAAAGTTGTAAACATAAAAAAGTGCTATCAATTTGGTATCTCCGGAATCGTAAAGTTAATATGTAATTTATGATGCGTGGTGAACGCTATATAACCACTAATCACCTTGCCTCCCAAAAAAAAAGGAGAAAAAGTGATCAAATAGTCGCATGTACCCCAAAATGGTACCAATAATAACTACAGCTCATCCCGTAAAAAAAACTGCCCTCATGTCACTAAGTCTATAAAAAAATAAAATAAGTTAAGGCTCCAATAAGTCAGGAAATAAAAAATATGCAGTTATGCAGGCCCGATGGGAACATTTCTTCTGTTTCTAGAGGCAATTTATCAAGGCCCTAAAATTAGGGAACCAGGAAGGGGAGAGCCCAAACATATACACTGGAAGCGACGGTGCCCGTATTATACCAGGACAACACTTCCCAGCAAAATTCCCCAAACTGCAAAGGAGTGGACCAAAAAGGGGATAAGAAAGGACACCATTTATCAGTGCAACACTGGTCTGTGCAGAAAGGATTGCTTCACAGTGTAAAGCCGGACGAGTGTGTGCGTTTTGAGCACGCAAAAAATGTGGCGTTTTGCGCGCGCAAAAGGCACTTGACAGCTCCATGTGTCAGCCCCATATGATGCGCGGCAGCGTGCTTTTCGCGCAGCCGCCATCATTATGACACTCCGTTTGGATGTTTGTAAACATAAAAGCACGTGGTGCTTTTCTGTTTTCATTCATCCTTTTCACAGCTGTTGCGCGAATCACGCACATCCCACGGAAGTGCTTCCGTGTGGCATGCGTGATTTTCACGCACCCATTGAGTTCAATGGGTGCGTGATGTGCGAAATACGCTCAAAGAACAGACATGTCGTGAGTTTTTCGCTGCGGACTCACGCAGCATAAAAATCATGCACCTGTCTGCACAGCCCCATAGACTAATATAGGTCCGTGCGACGCGCGTGAGTTGCACGGACGTATATCACGTTCGTCTGAACAAGCCCTAACAACTATCTCTGGATTATTTTATTGTTTTTTTTTTACCCCATTATTATACCACCTGACTATGCCCCTGATGTACTCTGCCCAGCTTACATGTACTCGCACATTATAAATTTAAATACCAAACAAAACTACTACCAAGCAAAATCCACGCTCCAAAAGCCAAATGGTGCTCCCTCCCCTCTGAACCCTACAGTGTGCCTAAACAGCAGTTTACTTCCACATATATGGCATCGCCATACCTGGGAGAACCCTTTTAACAATTTTTGGGGTGTCTCCAGCGGCACAAGCTGGGCATGAAATGGCATATCTAGGGAAATATTTACATTTTTACTTTGCACCATTCGCAGCGCAATCATTTATGGAACAGACCTGTGGGTTGAAAATGCTCACTACACCCCTTAATAAATGCCTTGATGGGTGCAGTTTCCAAAATGGGGTCACTTGTCAGGGGTTTCTTTTATTATTTATATTTTACTATCAGAGACTCTGCAATTGTGAACCAATACTGTGTAAGTTGCCAAATTAGGCCTCAACTTCGCATGGTACGTCTTCATTCCTGAGCCTGGTCGAATGTCCAGGTAAAAGATTAGTGCCACATGTAGGGTGTTTCTATAATCAGGAAACACAGCATAATAATTAGAGAGCTGTCTTGTTATGGTGGCACAAGCTGGACACCACATATTGGCATATCTATAGAAAAAAATCCCATTTTCACTCTGCAACATCAAGTGCACACTAATTTCTGCAAAACACCTGCGGGGTTAGCATGCTCACTACACTCCTAGGTGAATACCTTGAGGGTATAGTTTCCAAAATGGGGTCACTTCTGGGGGGTTTCTACTGTTTTGGTCCCACAGGGGCTTTAGCGACCAGAAACCAATCCCGCAAAATTCTGTACTCCAAAAGCCAAATGGCTCTCCTTCCCTTCTGAGCCCTGCCGTGTGCCCAAACAGCAGTTGCTTTACAAATGTTGGGGTTCTTTTTTTCCTTTATTTGTTGAGAAAATGAAAAATTTTGAGCTAAAGTTACATCTTATTGAAGAAAAAGGATTGTTTTTATTTTCTCTGCCAAATTCTAATAAAATCTATGAAACGCCTGTGGGGTCAAAATGCTCACTATACACGTAGATGAATTTCTCAAGGGGTCTACTTTCCTAAATGGAGTCACTTTTTGGGCGTTTTCTCTGTTTTGTCCTTCAGGGGCTTTGCAAATGCGACATGGCCTCTGCAAACCATTCCTGCTAAATTTGAGCTCCAAAAGCCAAATGGCGCTCTTTCCCTTCTAAGCCCTGCCGTGTGTCCAAACAGCCGTTTATGACCACATATGGGGTATTGTTTTACTCACGAGAAATTGCTTTACAAATGTTGCAGTGCTTTTTCTCTGTTAGTCCTTGTGGAAATGAGAAAAAATTTGCTAAACTTTTTTTTGAAAGAATGTAGATTTTCACGGCCTACTTCCAAAAAAACCTGTGGGGTCAAAATGCTCACTATACCCCAAATTTCCTCAAGGGGTGTCGTTTACAAAATGGGGTCACTTGTGGGGGGTTTACACTGTTTTGTCCCTTTGGAGGCTTTGAAAATGCAACATGGTCTCCGCATACCATTCCTGCTAAATTTGAACTCCAAAAGACAAATGGCGCGCTTTCCCTTCTAAGCCCTGTTGTGTGTCCAAACAGCCGTTTATGATCACATGTGGGGTATTATTTTACTATACCCCTAGATAATTTCCTGGAGGGGTCTAGTTTCCAAAATTGGGGGATTTCCACTGTTTTGGCACCGCAAGTGCCCTTCAAACCTGAGATGGTGCCTAAAATATTTTCTAATAAAAAGGAGGCCCCAAAATCCACTAGGTGCTCCTTTGCTTCTGAGGCCTGTGCTTCAATCCAGTAGCACACAAGGGCCACATGTGGGATATTTATAAAAACTGCAGAATCTGGGCAATAAATATTGAGTTGCATTTCTCTGGTAAAACTTTCTGCGTTACAAAAAAAATTGATTAAAAATGAATTTCTGCAAAAAAAAATAATGAAATTTGTACATTTCACCTCTACTTTGCTTTAATTCCTGTGAAACTTCTAAAGTATCAAGAAACGTTCTCAATGCTGTTTTTAATACTTTGAGGGGTGAAGTTTTTAAAATGGGGTAACTTATTGGGGGTTTCCAATATATAAGGCCCTAAAAGCCACTTCATAACCTTCATAGCCTTTTGAAATTTTCTTGAAAATTGCTGCTGAAGTTCTAAGCCTTGTAATATCCTAGAAAAATAAAAGGATGTTCAAAAAACGATGCCAATCTAAAGTAGACATATGGGGGATGTTAATTAGCAACAATTTCGTGTGGTATAACTGTCTGTCTTACAAGCAGATACAATCAAATTAAGAAGAATGCTAATTTTTGCAATTGTTTGCTACATTTTTGTGTTTTTCACAATTAAATACTGAATGTATCGAGAAAATTTTGCCAGTAACATAAAGTACAATGTGTCACGAGAAAACAATCTCGGAATCGCTTGGATAGGTAAAAGCATTCCAAAGTTATTACCAGCTTCTTTCACTGCACAATCACGCTGTAACAATGGGAAGTGTATGACGCTGATTGGTCACTGATTGGTCAGCGTCATACACTCCTCTGTACAACGCCCAGTTGGTAAAAAGTAAAAACACGCCCAGTTGTCTATTACGAAACTAATTAGCATAAATCTAAAATTGCTCATAACTTGCTCAAAAATGATCGTTTTTCAAAATAAAAACCACTGTTGTTATCTAAATTACAGCGCCGATCAGATTATGTAGGAGATCGGGCACTTATAATCTGGTGACAGAGCCTCTTTAATATACGAACAAATACCTTTTATAAGATGTCTGCACTGAATTTGATCAAACCATAAATGTTATATTACATTTACCCCTGTGAAATAAAATGTACAAACCTTAGATTGTACTGTTTGCATTAATAGGATTTTTTGTGTGAGTGTGGAGGAGTTGTATATCCAACTTTAAAATTAAAAAGCCATTAAGTACAAGTAAAGTTCATTGCAGCAATGTATTTAGAGTAAGTTATTGGCTTGCAAATGTGAGAGCCACCTGCCCTTGTCAATTAAGCTTTACAGACAAATCTCTTCTGAGAGCCCCCGGAGAGATGTTCAGGGGAAGGGGCACAGGTTAAATAGGGAGAGGCAAGCATGATATCTTGGCGGCCTGAATTGTTTTATAGCTCTCTGCCTTGCAGGGGTAACCATTTAAAACCATTAAAAATCTGACTAATGAATTATTCTGGTCCTTTATTATTTTCTATCCATCAATTCTAAAGCTTCATCTCAAATGTTAGCAACTCAGCACGTTTTATCACAGCGTGTACTCTTTCAATCATCGTTGGAAATGTGGTGGGCCCTACATATGGGCATGGAGCCAGATTTGTAAAACTTTCCATGATGAAACCTCTTTTATTTCTTCAAGACTGGTTATTTGGGATGAAGAGGAAGTAGAAGATTTGGCATCTAGACTGCAGAAGAGACAATAGTTTTGAACTTTATAAACTACCTACACGCACGTTGTTGTAATGACATACCAACTACTGGAAACTGGAGCGTGCACATGGGCTTTCAGTAGACATAACTGTGTCAACCTCGGTCTGAACCTGCCAAATGTGCTACCTAAAGGCAGCATACAAAAGGATACCTGCTGCACAAAAGATTCTTGTGCCTATTTCAATGCCTTACTGTCAATATTTCCCATTTACAAAAGAGATGTCTCGTGTAGCAACATGTGGTGAAATTGAAAGTGATGACACTCAGCTATCTAGCATGTTTTTCCAAAACCCACCTACAGCTTAAAATATTCTTAAAAATATATTATTTCCTACAAACAGTCCTGATGGCCTGAAACAAAAGGCATTAACTCAATTTAAACTCATCTGCCACTTGTGTAGCAGACATAGACATGTACTTCTAGAGAAAAGGCTACCCAAAAAAACCTGTTGTTTCTAATAAAAAAATAAATTTCCAAATGTCACCTCAATCTGTGGAAATAATTCCTTACAGTAAGAGAAGTGAAACCATAGTATCTACACCCTATTGCTGGTAAGTCAGTGGTGCCTACGAATGAAAATTGTTATATGTTGTAATTTGTGTACCACAACACCCCTGCCAACCATCAAAAATGAAGGTAAAAAGTGTATAAAATACATTTTAAATTCTCCACCAGTATCCGAAGAGACTGGTCTGATGACTAGACCACAGTGACGTTGTGTCCATAGTTGTGTCATGTTAAGTGGCTGTCCAATGGCTGTAGGCTGTGATGATGTTCGCTGCAGTGATGAGGTACCGGTAAGGAATTTAATTATACTAAAAACGTTTCCTAATCTTTGTATGTTTATAATTTATTGTGCAGGTTTTAAAAATTAAGAGCATATATAAAATATGGCCTTTTTGGGGCTTATTCAGACCAACGTGGAGAAACTCAGACGTGAAAAACTGTAGTTTTTCACGTCCGCGTTGCCCCCATGCGGGTCCCGTTTTCACGGATCTCCATAGACTTAAGTCTATGGAGGGATCCGAGAAAACTGAAGAAAATAAGACATGTTCTATTTTTCAACGGACCCTTCATACGGTTGAAATACATGCGTCCGTGTGACGGCCGTTGTTTTAACAGCCATCACACGGACGTAGTCTACATTCGTCTGAATAAGGCCTTAATAATTTATTACTTTAATAAAAACTGTTTTCATTGAAAAAAAAATTTTTACAAATTGTTTTATTAAACTTGATTTCAATTCGTTTTTTTACATTTTATTTTTTTTAAATAATGCATTGGAATACCTATGTATTGCAATGCATTACTGCCTGTGCATGTAAAATGCACAAACGGCTCTTATGCTCTAAAAGTGATTATTTTAGAGTGAATAGACATCACCTCCAGCCAGGACGCAATGTCTATTCACACTCCCGACACTTCGGTAAAGTTTGTGTGGGACTGTGCTGTCATTCATAGCGTGATCTCGTGATCAGTGATTACTTTAGCGAAGTGTAGGGAGTGTGAATAGACATTGCATCCTGGCTGGAGGTGATGTCTATTCACTGTCAAGACACTTCAGTAAAGTTAATGTATGTGACAGCACAGCATGATCTCGCAAGATCACGCTGTGCTGAGTATAAATGGACATGAATGGAGAGAAGTGTATGATGCTGATTGGTCAGCGTCATACACTTCTCTTTAGAACGCCCACTTGGTCAAAAGTTAAAAAATGCCCAGTTGGACATTAAGAAACTAATTAGCATAAATCAAAAATTGCTCATAACTTGCTCAAAATGCTAGTTTTTGAAAATAAAAAACACTGTTATCTACATTACAGCGCCGATCAGATTATGTAGGAGATAGGGCACTTATAATCTGGTGACAGAGCCTCTTTAAAACAGTTGAGACAGCTTTTATGCATAAGGTTTTAGGCCTCATGCACATGACCGCATTGGTTTGCGGTCTACAAAACCACGGGTCTGTTGCGATCCGTAGGACCGCAAAATGCTCTTGTTGTGCATCAGTGTGTCATCTGGACTCACAGATCCAAAACAATTCACCAGTATTAACCCCTTAATGACCAGCCTATTTTAGACCTTAATGACCAGGCTATTTTTTACGTTTTTCCATCGTCCCATTCCAAGAGCTATAACTCTTTTATTTTTGCGTCGACATAGCTGTATAAGGTCTTGTATTTTTGCGGGACAAGTTGTATTTTTTAATAGCACCATTTTTAGGTACATATTATTTATTGATTAGCTTTTATTAACTTTTTTTGGGGGGGGGGATATAAAAAAATGTGAAATTTCACCACTCTTTTTTGCGTCCAAAATCTACGCCGTTTACCGTGTGGTATAAATAACACTAAGTTTATTCAGTGGGTTGTTACGATTGCAACGATACCAAATTTGTATCGTTTTTGTATGTTTTACTACTTTTACACAGGAAAAACGCTTTTTTTTCAAAATTATTTGTTTTTGTGTCTCCATATTTGAAGAGCCGTAACGTTTTTATTTTTTCGCCGATGCAGTTGTATGAGGGCTTTTTTTTCTTGCGGGAAGACTTGCAGTTTTTATTGGTACCATTTTTTAGTAGATGTGACTTTATGATCACTTTTTAATCACATTTTTTTTAAAGTCAGGATTCACATAAAACAGCAATTTTTCCGTAGTTTTTTATTACATTTTTTACGGCGTTCATCGTGCGGGTTAAGTAATGTAATAGCTTTATAGTCGGGGTCATTACGGATGCGGCGATACCAAATATATGTAACTTTTTAACTTTATTTTGGTTTTTTAATACTAAAGCAGTTTGTAAAGGGAAAAAGTGGGTTTTTCATTTTTTTTTCACATTTTTTTTTTATATCTTTATGAAACTTTTTTTTTTACTTTTTTACTAGTCCCACTAGGGGACTTCACTATGCGATCCTCCGATCGCTATTATAATACACTGCAATACTTTTGTATTGCAGTGTATTATGCCTGTCCGTTTAAAACGGACAGGCATCTGCTAGGTCATGCCTGCGGCATGATCTAGCAGGCAGTCGCTCCAGGCAGACCTGGGGGCCTTTATTAGGCCCCCGGCTGCCATCGCTGACACAGACACTCGGCGATCTTATCGCCGGGTGTCGGTGGGAGAGAGAGGGATCTCCCTCCCTCTCTCCAAAACCACTCAGATGCGGTGCTCGCTATTGAGCACCGCATCTGAGGGGTTAAACGGGTGAGATCGATACTTATATCGATCTCACCCGGCAGAGCAGGGACGCCCCCAGCCCTCAGCTGCCTCTGGCAGCTGAGAGCAGGGAGATTTGACAGTTCCCTGCTCTGTTTACTTATTCAGATGCCGCGACGTAAAAAGTCTATGGCATCGGAATAAGGCCCGTTAGTGACCGACGTAAAAAGACTATGGGCCGGTCACTAACGGGTTAAAGAATCCGCAAATCCGTACCGTAAAATGACATGTCCTGAGTTTTTGCAGTCCGAATTTGCGGCCCCTGAACCAATCTGTGTAATCTCGGTCGAGTGCATGGGGCCATACAGTAGAAAAGAATAGGTCCGCAATTTATCAGCTAAAATGTGGATAAATTGCGGTATCAAAAATACGGTCATGTGAATGTGCCCTTAGGATTGTTATGAAAGCACACCTCACAACATTTCAGATGTTTAAATAGGAGCAGTTAAGGTTTATTAACCAATTTCCCGACATTTGACGTACCTGTACGTCATCACCGGGAAAAGGGAGTATGGAGTGGGTTCACAGGCTGAGCCGGCTCCATACTAATCGAGTGTCATCTGAATGTTATAGCTGACACTTCACTGTAACGGCTGATAGCAAAGATAACTTGGTGTCTTAAACCAACTCTTCCCAAGCAACAACGTGTTTGGGTTCTATTTAAATTATAGGGTAATATAAATATAGGTGGGTACTTGCCATGCCAGTACCCACCTTATTGAAATATAAGAGCCAGTAAGCTAAAACTAAGTTACTTATTAGTTTAGTTCAGTGTTTCTCAAACTTTGACAATCCTTATACACTGGATAGGCTTTTTATGGTCGCACCAATGTTCTGTTGGATTTAGGAGATACATTTTAAGATAAATTGTGGTCATTTTTTACATTTTTACTTGTGGACTATGACGAATGGTGAGGCCCTGGCATCACCATGTACGGGCTGGTGATTCCCAAGTAGAAAAAGATTAAGAAGCCATGGGTCCGATCATCATCTTCTGCAAATTATCAATCCTCTCTATAATCAATTTACTTGTTTTTAAGAATATTCGAGACATTCATGGGAGTAACTACCAGGCTAGCAGGCATAACAGCCTATGAGACCCGGCATCTAAGGGGCCCATCTCCAGGTGAAGTGCAGTTAATGATAGCTGTGGGTGATGGAAAACAAGAGAATGAAAATAAATGCAGGTCCCCAGAAGTTTCCGGAAAGGTGAAAAAAACATATGAGACAGAATGAAGCACCAAAATATCATAAGCCTTTCATGTCCCGATGGCATGGAGCGGAGCTCCTTTACAAGTATAACTATAAGGTCCTACGGTTACTTTTTAAACTCCTAGAAATTGTATACATATTTTGAAGTGACAGCTGACAATTTTGTAAGCTTATTTACAGTAACCTAATCATTGACAGCCTTAGAGGCCTGCGACTTGTGCTGTTGCACAGTGCGCATCTGCCAACACCGCTGAAGGGAGCGCCACAGGGCCACCTCAGAGACTTTTGTGACCACCAGAAATCTTACTATTAATTGCATAGCACTGTTATTAAATGACACAGGCAGCTGCTATTTGGTGACATTATGTTGGTTTTATTTGAGGAAGCGTGACATCACGTGAAACGGCCATAGGCCAAGGAAACATTGTCCTCCTGTGCAATACGCTGGTATGAATTAAAAAAAGCAGTTTTAAAAGGATTGGTGAGTGTTGCTTATATTAATCTTATATTCATCTTTCTATTTAATTATTATTTGAGTACTGTATGGTGGCATTGTACGGTTTGTTATTATTTATGCATTGTATGTGGTGGTCGCACTGTATAGTATTATTATTAAGGCAACTGTATAGAAGTATTATTTGGCCAACATATGGCACTGTATTAACCCCTTAATGACCGCCGATTAGCCTTTTCACGGCGGTCATTAATGGGCTTTATTCTACAGCGCCACTATTCCACGGTGCTGCTGTAGAATAAAGTAAACAGAGCAGGGATCCGTCAAATCTCCCTGCTCTCAGCTGCTAGAGGCAGCTGAGGGCTGGGGGCGTCCCTGCTCTGCCGGGTGAGATCGATATTAGTATCGATCTCACCCGTTTAACCCTTCAGATGCGGTGCACAATAGCGTGCACCGCATCTGAGTGGTTTTGGAGAGAGGGAGGGAGCTCCCTCTCTCTCCCACCAACACCCGGCGATACGATCGCCGAGTGTCTGTGTCTTCTATGGCAGCCGGGGGTCTAATAAAGGCCCCCAGGTCTGCCTGGAGCGAATGCCGCAGGCATGACCTAGCAGATGCCTGTCCGTTTTAAACGGACAGGCAGTAATACACTGCAATACAAAAGTATTGCAGTGTATTATAATAGCGATCGGAGGATAGTGAAGTCCCCTAGTGGGACTAGTATAAAAGTAAAAAAAGTTTAATAAAGTTAATTTAAAAAAAAGTGAAAAAAAAAATGAAAAACCCACTTTTTCCCCTTACAAAATGCTTTACTATTAAAAAAAACTACAATAAAGCAAAAAAGTTACGCATATTTGGTATCGCCGCGTCCGTAACGACCCCGACTATAAAGCTGTTACATTATTTAACCCGCACTGTGAACGCCGTAAAAAATAAAATAAAAAACAATGGAAAAATTGCTGTTTTCTGTTAATCCTGACTTAAAAAAAATGTGATAAAAATTGATCAAAAAGTCGCATCTACACTCAAATGGTACCAATAAAAACTGCAAGTCGTCCCGCAAAAAACAAGACCTTATACAGCTATGCCGACGCAAAAATAAAAAAATTATAGCTTTTCGAATGTGACAATGGAAAAATGTAAAAAATGGCTTGGACATTAGGGCCCAGAATGCAAGCAGGGGGAAGGGGTTAATACTTATAATTAGGCACTGGCATGGTTATTTGTAAACTGTATGACAAAACACCACATGGGGAAGGGCAGCGCTAAAAGACGCTAACGCACTGGGCAGCATCTAACGTAATTGGGGCCCTGCACCTTACTTAGACTTAGTAAACTTTCATGAATAAAGAGGGAAATAGTAAAATATATTGTCAATCAGGTATATAACTCAAAAATGTATTTGACCTCATATTTTTCTGAGTAATATTTGGAAGTTTAGCTGTTCCAGCTTTCACTTTGAATTTTCTATTACTCTTCGTGATTGGGAACACAAAGCAGGCCGATAACATTATGTCCTTTCTTCAAATGAATGTCTGAATGTCATCTTTCACTTAGTCACTAGTGACTTCATCTTTAATGTTGATGAGTCTTCATTTATACTTTCATATTCATTTATAACAATTGTTGAAAGCTCGGATCATATGCACTCAATCTACCAGCTCTGTAAACACGTGTTTTAGCCTGGTCAACCTCAACATACAACACATTGAAAAATCCCATAAGGATAAGAAACATGAGCTACTGTTTACACGCAGTCACTGTTTAACTTCAGTCAGGTCAGTGCTGCTTGTAATATTCAAAGCATTGGGGAACACTCTAGACTAGTGTGTTCCACAGTAGTTACAATTTTAGAGGATGGAGAACAATGCTGCATTGTTTTACAAATAATGAATAGAAAATGTAAAGGCATGGTTGTAACGCAGCCTTTGTATATCGACCCTGCTCAGATTTTGCCTTGTGATGGTAACAAATTAAGACTGGAAACAAAAAAAATAATTAAAAGGAATGTAATCAATATCAGCAATGTACAATGAAAATCACTTCAGAATTAACTTGAATATGAATATTAGGGTAAGGTTATTTTTTTGTATTAGAAACTATTTTTACTGAAATGCCACATCTAGACTATTAAGGGGATAGTCCCATAACTATCATTTCTACTCAGATCTATTATTATTATTATTATTATTATTACTATTATTATTTCAAGGGTTGCCTACTTCAGACAGCCAATACCCAGTGTCCAGTAAACATCTTCACAATGATGGTGGGTCTACCTTTTGGAGATAAGCGGATATGAAGTATTACATACTGCACAGTGAAGTTAATGGGTGTCCATGCTCTTTGTAGCAGGCCTCCGCACTAGCTAATATGGGAGAGTGAAATCAACTGGTGACACCTCATTAAAACCATGAGAAAAAGAGTCGATCAAAGTGGTCAATACCTTTAACTCCTTAGCGGCCGCCCACCGTCTTTCGACGGCAGGAGGTGCATGTCCTAAGTATACAGCGACGTAGTTTGGCGTCGCTGTAGATTAGGCTGATGAGCGTTCCTGTGAGCGCTCATTCTCTAAGCAGGACCTGTAACGAACAGCTCCTGAACTTAGAGGAGCCTGCTGAATACAGCTGGGGTCGGAAAATATTCGGCCAGATCAAAGGTAACTCCCCACTTTGATTTTGTCAACGGAAACCCAGTGACGTGATCAAACATCGGGGAATCCGTCTGCAGTCAGCCCTGGGGACCTACAAAGGACCCCAGGGCTGTCTGTTCAGTTTACCTGCTATTAGGGCTAACTATGTGCTGCCCTAACAGCAGCCTGTGTCATAGTGACACAGTATGATGTATTAGCATACAGGAGTATGCTAATATATTAAAAGAAATAATAATATAGAAAAAAAAGTAACAAAAAAATAAATAAATAAAAAAATAAAGTCCAAAAAAAGTCAATATTTTGCATAAAATATATTTTATTGCCCCTACACTAAATAAAAATAAAAACCCTACACATATTAGGTATCTAAACGGCCGTAATTAACCCGAAGAATTAATCTAATGGGTTTTTTAGCATGAAGCGTGAACGGGATATAAAATAAACAAGAAAAACGATGCTGAGAATCGCTTTTTCTTAAATTCACGCAGTAAAAAGATTTTTTTTCTATCCCCAAACTATGAAAAAAAAATACAATTTCTCCCGCATAAAACAAGGCCACATACGGCCACGTCAATGAAAAAATAAAAAAGTTATGGCTGCTGAAATGCAGAGAGGTAAAAGCTGAAAAATGTAGTTGGTCATTAAGACCTTTTCAGGCCCGGTCATTAAGGAGATAATCATACAGTTTATGAAGCAAATGCCAAATAAACAGAAAAAAAACAAACTGTTTTCATTGTAGTTAAAGGGGATTGCTGGCCCAGCAGCAATCTTCTGATCATCATGGGTCCAGCTTCAGCTTTGCAGCCACTTCAGTGGACCTGTAGTATTACATGCTGGCTAAAATGGTTGACCGTGTGACACATGGACAGGCTGGATCCACCAGAGCAAGAGTCTTACAGGGGGGGATCCTGGGGTTCCCTCCTCTATATCATCCATATGCCTTAATAGGGCATATGGAAAGGGGTTGTCTTCATGAGACAACTCTTTTTAGCTCATTTCCCCCCCCCCCCCCAAGTCATAAGCAGGGGAGAGCAGTAAGCTAAAGTCTGGGAATCTATTCTGTGGGATCCTTACACTGGATTTACAGTAGCCATTCACGTGCCTGCAGAAATGATATGGTGAGACGAAGGTAGTGACTGGTTAAATTATTTCCCAATATATTGGCTTCCCAATCTATTTTTGACTTCTTGGACTTACACAGCCACTACTTTCTTAGTCAAGGAAACAAACTGTAGTATTTTACATTGAACAATAGTGTACCAGGGAATGTACCAAGAATACTAAATGAATGTACCACGGAATAAGACTCACGTGCATCTGAGACTTTCAGGTGTCACTAAACTGTCTCAAAACGGCTAAGAACCACACATTTATACAAAGACATATAAGCTCCTAGACACAATCACTGACCTGGTTTATATTAGTAAAATTCATTAGTAAGAGTTACAGAATCATATCCCAAACTGGGGTAAAGAATTAGAATGAGTCTGACATTTTTATTGAGCTTTGCAGCTGTGGTAATAAGGAAATTTCTTTTCGTCTGCATAGTAAAAAGCTCCCCTTGTTAGTCAAGCCCCAAGCAACCCCCTGTTTTTATACCTGCTTCTAGCAGAATCCTGCCGTTAACTATGTCTAAAACTTCAGAAAAGACACAATAAACCCTATTTTGTTCTATATATAGTTTTCCAAAAAGACAATCAGATTCAGATGTTCCGTGGCAACAATTAGTTGAAGCAGACAAGTCAGTTGTAAATTCTAATCCTATTCAAAATATAATGTATCATCACAGTAATAGTGGGGGTTGGAGTCCTGGGGACCTGCAGTGGTGAGTGCTAAATCACAGCCGGGTGAGGTCACATAATCACCTTTTTAATTAACCTTTTCAAAATATCCCCATAAATCGTTCAGCAGCAAAGCCCGGCAACATGGTCAACAGGTTTTTTTTAAATGTACGTGTTCTAATGTCTACCATTGCACTAAAACTGGCTCCTGGGAAGCAAACTTTATGGGCATTTGACTTATACATATATCATAAATGAATATTTAGTAATCGTTATACATAAATCCATTGATTTAAGCTTTGGAATACATACTTTAAAATGCAACCCTTTGCAGGTTATGCTTATACAATAACGTATACCTAAGTTCATTTAGCATTGGTGTTTAGTCTATATCACATTCCCAAGAAGATACTACACTTCCCCAATGATAATATTTCCTTTGTGAATTTAAAACATGTAGGAAGTGGGGTATACATCAGAAAGACACTATGTCTGCTAAGCAAACACAAAACAAAGTAGACTTGACTTATCAGAAAGTCGTGAATTATAGTAGAATATAGAATATACTTACTAGACTCTTCTTAAAGAGAAATTCTGCCTTAAATCAAAAATATTAATTGATGAGTTACCAACTGGTGTAAATTCCTTTATGATTCAATTCATTTGTTTCTGGTTTCTGTTTATTTAACAGATGATGGATTGCCAAGGGTATTGCTATTTATTATGCAGACTTAGAGCCTCACGTCCTTAGTATGCCACCATATAGTGCCTTCGTGAGTCACCATATTTTTCCCTACAGAGTAAAAACCTCTGGGTGCCTTAGTGCGTCAAACTGGAGGAACATTGAGGTACAGTATGGGGTCAAAGCTTTCTATGGGCACCTTTTTTGAGAACCTTGGGATCGGGTCCCGAATACAGCTGTGTACTAAAAAAGAGTTGTCTCAAAGACAACTACTTTTTAAATGGAAGCCAGTGGGTAAGGCTTCTCTAATATAGGGTGAACAGCTGTTATCACTTGCGGAGCCGTGTCCGAATAAAGGTATTGTTATTTTTTATGAAGACACACGCTTTATACACATGAAGAAGCTTTGGGTACCTATGTATGGGGCCGCCATACAGCAGAGTATTCTTCCCTAAAAGCAATGCTTGTAGGGGATAATATCACTATAATACGACATGTGATGAACATTATCACAAATTTATTCTGAAAAAACTCTTACATTACAAATCTGTACATCAGGGAAAAATCTGTGAGTCAAATGAGCCCCGAAATTAATATCAATTGAAGATTACACCATTTAGGGTCCATACAAATTGGGTCACTACCCATATGAGAACTATAGTGGCTGCTGATCATAGTTTCCACCCACAGTAATCGATTCAATGAAATTGAATAATACCAAACTTCACAAGAGGTCAACTGAAGGACTTATTAACAGGATAGCTGTACACATAATTTGTGTGAATAGATAGAGTATAGATAGATGTATGGATGGATGGATGGATAGATGGATGGATGGATGGATAGATAGATATACAAAAAGATCCAGCAGCACCAGTATAGTGTGGGTGCAAGCCAACGAGAGCAGACCAAGATCCCAATAATATACGATACAAAAATAGGCAGCACTCCATTCAAATCAAGGTGAAAAAAGAGGGTACTTTATTGTCCCATAGACAGCAACGTTTCAGCTCCTTCCACTGGAGCCTTTCTTGAGAAAGGCTCCAGTGGAAGGAGCTGAAACGTTGCTGTCTATGGGACAATAAAGTACCCTCTTTTTTCACCTTGATTTGAATGGAGTGCTGCCTATTTTTGTATCGTGGATAGATAGATAGATAGATTAGATAGATAGATAGATAGATAGATAGATAGATAGATAGATAGATAGATAGATAGATAGATAGATAGATAGATAGATAGATAGATAGATAGATAGATAGATAGATAGATAGATAGATAGATAGTAGTGTAACTTCTCATATGATGTTGGTGAATTATATGTTTAGAATATTTTCGATATTACAACCTTCTTTAATTAAACATTTAATTTGCACTAGTTTCATAAAAGCAATGAATAAAAGCAAAGCTTTTCTTAAACAGCTATAATACTGTGATGAATACAGTCCTTTTAGATTAATATGACATTTTCTGCTACTGGAGTGTTTGCATAGGAGAGCTAAACTATTCATAGCTAGACATTTTATTGTACTTCTACTCAGACTTTATCAAATCACCTGCATGAGCTAAGAGCATATGGTTGCAATTACTTTTGTGTAGCAATTGGTGGTTAAGCTACCTCTGTGGTTATGAATGGCATTTAATGCTTAAAATACACAGTATGAGAAATGCTACATTAGGAACATTTTCAATTCCCTTTTCTTATTTTTATTAATTCTAAATGGACATATTTCTGCACTATTTCTTAGTGCTGTTAATTTATGAGTGCTCCTGAAAGCATCTGGTTAATAAAGAACTTACTGATACAGCAATATAGTGGAATGAATGCCTCAACAGCTGCAGAACACTTACCATCATCCAAGTACAACTGATCCAATTCCTCAGGCTCAGACTTGATGGTTACAGGAATAGGGGCCAAATTATGATTACTGTCCTCATGCAACTCTGGCAGTGACAGAGGTGGAGTGGTTGGAGATTCATTTCTCTGAACCTTCTGCTGTTGGTGCTGCTGTTGGCCCATTACTGATGAGTGAGTTGGACTGCAGGGCTGCAAATATGATGGCTCTTGGGTAATAGATGGAACTGGAGAAGAGGGACTGTTGGGATAGACTGTTTGTTGAAAACCAAGGGGACAGCTACTGCTCTGATGGAGACTCACCTGCGGCTGCAGCATGATGTGGGTTGACTGTTCAGGAGAACTTGGGTGCACGACTATAGACCGTGGCACTTCCTGTATGGTGGGGACACCTCCACTGGGCTGCTGAAGTCCTAGCTGAGAGTGACCAGGATTCGAGATGCATTTGTTGTATGCAGAAGTTGAAAGGTCATGGAGTTTGGGACTTGAGCTTGGAGACGATGACATCACAGTGTTTCTCTGCTGACAGGACGTGAAGCCAGACACAAGGCACGAACCAGGATCAGAAGGCATCAAAATCTGTTGGCTGTAGTATGGCTTGGAGAGTTGATTTAATCCTTGGTTCATGGGGCCACAGGTTTGAGCTGACTCATAGTCATCAGTGGGCTCTGTTTTTATCATTGGAACTGTTAGAAGAGGAGAAAAAAAAAATTAAATAAACATGAGTTGCATTTTGGTAATATCAAGTTGGCTTGTGGCTAGGATACCCCTTGCAAAACAAACAACGTCTTGAATAAGACTCTGTGTGTCTTTTGCCTCGTTCTCCCACCCAATAAAAAAAAAACGTATGAGTCATCAGCATAAGAAAGTCACAGCTGGTTCTAATATTCAAAAGAGCTATTTTCTTTGGAATCTCCTCCAGCACTAATGTGCTATAAAAATCTATTTGCAAATAGCCATGTTGCTGAAGAAGCTTTGGACCCAAGGGCTCCATGGATTTGTATTAATCAAAGCAAAAAATTTTACTTGGATGTATTATTGCCTTTTTTGCTGCTACTGACGGACCACTTGATAAATGTCTGTGTGTTTGGTAAAATTGCTGTCAGACTAAACAGATTCAAATGAATCAAGGATGAAATATATACAAGTAAATGCAGTTGTGGTTTATGATGTCACCAGAAACTAAGATGATGTGTCCAGCAATGTTGAAGCGTTTTCGATGAACGGTTTTCAGCCTACTGGAGACTATAATGTTGTAATGTTTAGTACACAATGTCATACATTACTGGATTATGCTGCTGATTAACTAGCAGTTTATTCAAGTCTATTCTTTTATAATGTATATTACCATTCACCATATACACGTGTTATATTTTCCCCATCCCCTAGTAAGTATTTCTCCATTGGACAATTACATTTCTGCTGATGACAGCAACAGTAAGTAGAGAAGTGATTATTAGCTGATTGGACCCCTCTTTAATCTGTGCTCATGCCCAGTATATGGGACATTATAAGTGGTGTGTGATGTCATGCTAGTGACAAGGATAACTCAGAATAGCCAACTTGGTTGTAAGTTTGATTGGGGCATTTGCTTTGGAGTTCCGCATAAGAAATCATTTTTGGGATCATGCTGTAAAAAAAAACCCCATCAAAACTGGATGTTCCCTTTAAGGCACAACTCCACCTTGGGTTCATGCACTGTGCATGGATAAACTAAATGGATAAACTAAAACTGTCTAAGGCTTCGAAAATTGAGGATAGCATTCCTGTAAGCTTATCTGTAGTTGAGCTCTATTAATTAATTTTTTTTATTGTATACATATTGCCTACATGCACACCCAGAGCAAGGTCAATGTAAAGCATAAGATTGCTGTATGCCATTATATTACGTAAATAATGGATACTACTTAAAAATAGAAAGAAAAAAAAAGAAAGATTCAGTGGAGCTCATAAAAAAAATATGAAGTATGCAAACAATAAAGTCGCACACAAATTACAATTCCTTTAACCCTTACATTGCCAAGGACGTCTGTAGTACGCCATGATTTTAAAAACACGTGCCGTGTCTAGAATATAAGAGCTAGTATTATATAAAAGCCCAGTATATTAGCCTTGAAATTATACCGGATGAATGCTCTAATTCATTATTCGGAGTAAAGCACTCATTTTAAGGTGGGGATAAAAAGTTTTACATTATTTTGTGTCTCTCTGTAAGGGAAAGGTGTGGGGACTTCAAGTGAGCAGGAAGAAAGATTACAACCTGTTAGGCCTTATTCACATGGCCGTGTTCGGTCCATGAGATACGGACCGTATGTCGGCCTAATTTCCTGGACTGAATAAAGTTCAGGGAGCCGTAGTCCTAGCAACATAATCATCCATGACGCTGTGAGTCACTGCCTCCCCGCGGGACTACCATCCCGTATTGAAAACATGATTACAGTATGGGACAATATTCCCACGGGGAGGCAGGGACACCTAGCATCATACATAACTATGATGCAAGGCGTACGGCTCCCTGAACTGTGTTTTGGTCCGAGAAATGCGGCCGACATACGATCTGTATCTCACGGACTGAACACAGCCGTGTGAATAACACCTTACAGTCATCTCAGCCCTGTAGAGCCTTCAGTGACCAAAGAAGGGTAATACAGGAGCTTTTCATTATGCTCATTATGCTATCACCACTATTACCAATCAGAGAGGATATGTGCCCTCTGTCACATTTAGGGGCATCTTTTTTCCTACTACAGGGGTAAGAATATGAGCAGTTACACATAATCACCCCCTGTGCCTAATCAGACCGTTTGCCGACTCTGTGACTCAGATGTTTTCTGGTATCATGGGTCGCAGAGATTATTTAGTCTATTAAGTTATGTGAAGATATTTGAATGTAGGCATAAGTGGTATGTATGAACTATTCACATCTTGTAATTTTATTTTTAGGAGGTGTAATGTGTCTCAGGCTCTGTTCATGTCAGACTTTTATCTACAAACGTGACTTTTTATGCAATTTTTTTTACAGAATGTTATACTTTGATTCAAAATTGCATGAAGGTGCCCATGAGTGTAAACCGCTGGGTTGCATTTTTACAATGTGCCAGGTGTCTTACTTGGATATATGTATGGGGAAACCACGGACACCCCGACAGAAATGCGATGGAACCCATTAAAGTCAATGGGTTCCATCGGGCGCTGATGGTGTCTGTAGTACAATAGAACTTCCGGTATTTTTGTTATTCTGCTCCTCTGACGGAGCAGAACAACGGAAATACCGATGCAGATGTGAACGAGGCCTTATCGGATTCTTATGGAATTTCATACACCCAAATACGGTGTGTACCAATCCTTGACTATACTGCAGAAACAACCTCATTTACAGTATATGCGTGGAACAGATATTCAGTCACGGAAGTTTCTGAAACAAATCTGTCATGTGTGAAGATACCCTTAGACATCCTGCCTTTAAGATCTAACCTTGGTTTGGCTAGAAAAAAAAAATGCATGCAGAAACTTCACCAAAACTGTGCTAAATGTACAAAGAAGCATTTCAAGCTGTGCGAGCAGCCGAGATCTCACTAGCAAAGTCACACTTATCAAACTCCTGTGACTACTGAAGATCAGATGCCGTTCACCACACATCTGCAACTTCCTTTCACATTAATCTCAAGCTATCACTATAACAGTTGTCTCTTCAGCTGATATTTTCTAGGTTAAACTAGTAAATCATAAAACAACTGTGGAAAAGTATAAAACAGGTCAGCAATATAAAATAAGATGAGCGTGAGGACTGGCTTAGCGTGGATGTCAGTAGTAGTTACATTTATGCCCTCAGTGTTTCCACAGCTCTGTAATTACGAGCCTGAAATATATGTTACAGGAAGGTCAGCCTAATGTGAAATGTCAGAGTTGTGAGGCAGTGTTGACTGAGTCTGTACTCAACTTTCTTGGTTAAAGAAAGACATTTCTCCTGTGACCCCCTTATGTCACACATTACCATGTCTGTGTTGTTACTCAATCACTTTAATGTAAATGAAGAGCTTTCTATGGACCACAAATTACAACACAGATATCGTATTATGGTTACAACTTATTATAATCAACTGGCAATGACCAAATGAATCCAGATCCTGTCTGCAATAAAGAATGGACACATCTTGTTATAGGGCCCATATTATACAAGTGAATAAACGTTAGGAAGAATGTTAGTAATGAAGCTAAAAATGGACCCTGAGCATTGGTTAGGCTGAATTGTTTAGTAGAGATTTTGGTGGGACTGGCAGAGGCAGGAGCATAACAGGTAACCATGGGGCGCCATATAAAAGTTGGAAACCCTCGGCACCACATTCACGTTTGGCAACAAGAAAGTTCAGGACATGGTTCCACTCCTATGTGTCTTATGCTGCTTTCCTTGGTTGGTCTTTCAGAGCTCTGAGATCTGCATTTCATTTTCCACTATTCCTCACACTAACTCCCCTAGCTTACCTCTGAATGGAGTTGTACCACCTTAGCTAAGAGGCCCCATATCAGCTGCAATACCTGCTATCCTGGTAGTTACACCCATGGGTGGAGGGTTTCAAATTCCCCTACATAAAGTGGTTGTGCCAAAATCAACAGTTATCACCAATCCACAGGGTAGGGGATAAATGTCTGATCACTTAGGACCTCTCAATCAATTTTTTTTTTGTCCTATTAACCCCTTAATTCACCAGGAAGCACCAGTACATCCTGGTGCAGGGGGAGAAGTATGGAGCGCGCTCATGTGCTGAGCACACTCTATACGCTGCGGGTGTCAGCTGTATTTTACCCAGGACTAACAGCCAGGAAGAGCGATCGTGCTGTTCCTAGCTGTTTAACCCCTCAAATGCTGTGGTCAGTCGCGACCGCAGCATCTGAGGCTTTCTAAAGTGGGGAAGGCCCCCCTGACAGCTCATCGCTCCCCCCGCAACAAGATCGAGGGCGACGATGGTTGTCATGGAAGCCCAGGGTACCCCCAGGACTGCCTTCACTCCGCATCTGTTAAGTCCTGGGCTTAACAGATGCCTGTAAAAATGACGATATACTGCAATACATTAGTATTACAGTATATTGTACCAGCGATCTAATGATCGCTAGTTCAATTTCCCTTGGGGAACTAATAAAATGTGTAAAAAGAAGTGAAATTAAGTTTTTAGTAGTGAAAAAAAGTTCAAAAAAAAAAAACCTTTCCCCATTTTTCCTCTAAAGTAAACAAAATTGGTATTGCGCGTCCATAAAAGTCTGAACTATTACAATATAGTGTTATTTAACACGCATGGTCAACACCGTAAAAAATAAAACATTTAAACCCCAAAATTTTTTTAGAAAAAGTGATCAAAAAGTCGTATGTACCAACAAATGGTAACAATAAACCGCTCAATGCATAGAAAAATTAAAAAGTTATGGCTCTCAAAATGTGGTGAAACAAAACTATTTTATTTTCTTTTTAAATAATTTTTTTAAAGTAGTAAAATATAAAAAAATCTATATAAATTTGATATCACCGTAATCATATTGAGCGACAGAGTAAAGTTAAGTTGTTGTACCACAAGGGTGAAAGACGTAAAAATGAAACCCAAAAAATGATGGAGGAATCACAGTTTTTTCCAATTTCAGCACGCAAATAATTTTTTCCCAGCTTCCCAGTACATTATATGGTACTTTAAATACTACCAAAAGAAACCACAACTCCTCCCACAAAATATAAGCCCTCACACCAAAATAAAAACTTTATGGCTCTTGGTAAACGGGAAGTGAAAAACGAAAATCAAAAATCAAAAAATGGCTGTGTCCTTAAGGGATTATTGTCGCTCCACTACAAGCCTATTATAATACAGCTGAGTAGACTTACACTGTTGGCTTGGCTCACCTGCTTTACCTATCTCAGCAATACAGCACGAGCGGAGTTGAAGGTCATATCAGTTTTTCTCTGCATGTGCATCAAGTTGATATACCAAGACAGGCATATTCAACACAGTCACATCTTTATCACAAGATGTTAGATTGGAGAGTATTAGTTAACGTATAGTACAGGTTGGACCCAATTTTCCAATAGGGTATATTCTTCATCCCTTAAGAATGCAGTAATAGGGGTCTTCTGCATTCAATATTCATATACACCTACTTTAGACATTTTAAACTTCATAAAAATATCTTGTTATTTAATAAAGCTTAAGTATTTTATCCATTGTCATACTTAACCACATACTATCCTTCTTTCCCCTTCCAGCATCATACTTAGTGTTTATCTATCGGTGTTCCACACCTAGTGTGATTCTTCCCCCTTTTTGGATTGTATTTTTAAATTGAGAGGGCATTTAACAATCCCTTCTTTATAATCACTTGGGACCACATCGCTCGGACCCCCACTGATCACTAAGAACGTGGGTCCGAAGGTGCAATCGACTATCTCTGCCAGTCTCGTAGACTTTGAACGGAGCAGCAGAATGCTCCATTCAAACTCCTTCTCACTGTGGCCTTGCAGTGAGGAACGGGGGGCACAAGACCCCTGTTCTAGTGAGCAGTGGGGTCCCAGTGGTGGAGCCTCCAGTGATCAGACATTTATGACCTACCCTGTGGATAGGTCATAAATGTCGATCTTGGCACAACCCTTTTAAAGGATCTGCTTATATCCTCTCCTGTTGAGGAGGTTTTAAGTGAAGAGTATTTGGTTAAGCCAAATCTGTTAGTTCATTCCATATTGGACTCCTAGGATCTCTGAACTATTGTTGACAGGTCGACTACAGACTTCAATGAGACCTAACCGCCAGCTGCAAATTGACCTTTTGTTGAGATATGTCAGATGTAATTCGTTCTTGAACTGGGACTGATTACTAGAATGAAGTGGACTTGTGGCGCTCTTTAAGCTTCCAGCCACAGTGTCCCACTGATGACATTTTCTAACGGTTCTTAGGGAAATGTCTAAAGATGAACCCTCTCTTTATATGCCAGTAAGCTGTAACAAATAGGTAGTCCATTGATTAAAACAATAAAACTTAGAATTTAAAATGGTCATGATATTTATTTCAATAGAAAGCATCACAACAGACAATATCAAGCAAACAGCTTAGGAAGGTCTGATGTCACATCCCAAACTTGGGATACTGGTAATAATTGTTGAAGCTAAATACAAGTAATATTATTATTTTTTTATATTTATTTTCACTTTCTCTACTCTTGCTATGCAAAATTTGTACAGTGCTATAGTGATAGGTTCTATGTTAATTGGGGATTAACTGCTTGAATTCACCTCCACATTGCTGTTTTAGGCACTGTACAGAAGCTGTATATTTAGAGCCAAACACGGTATAGGTTCTGTTAGATCAAGAAAGTCTTTCCCAAAGCTTGTTTCAGAGAGTCGTAATACATTACAGCCATCAAATTCTCTTTTATTGTCAAGACATTGGGAAGACCAAACTGGATAGGCCAATACATTTGGGTTGTCTCGAAATGGACATTTGAGACTCTACCTTGCCACTGAAGGATTAAAACTCTTTAACATACCCTACCCACACACATATTTTAATTTCCCCCTCAAAACTTAAATTATTCCCTCCTCCCCCTTTATTCATTTTTTTTCAAAAGTACAAAACAAAGACATGTTATACATTTAATTACATGTAAAAAACATGTAAATACATTTAAAGGGAACCTGTCACCAGCATTTTAGCTATAAAGCCAGCAATACCTGGTGAAAGTGGGTGAAAAATCATTGTCATCTAAGCTATAAATATGTTCTAAGTAAGCTCTGTAGCTTTAGTATTCCGTTTTTCAGTGGTCCCACGCCGTATGCAAATGAGCAGAAAAGAGTCAAATCTTCATCTGAAAAGAGTCAGGTTTTCATTCCTCCAGCATCTCAGAGTGGACTCCACCTCCTTATTTTTGATTGACAACTCCTTAGCCAGTCAGGGCCGGACAGGTGGTGGCAGTGGGCGTGGTTAAGAAGCTCTGTCCCAGAGGGAAAAATAATTACCATAAAAGGCGGGAAAAGTTCAAACGACGATATTTACCGACAGAGGAGGACTTCAGGAAAGAAGATAACAGGAACGAACTCTGGACAGCTGCAGCCATTGAGGGGTCAGGCTAGTTTAACAGGTAAGATGTTGATGACAGGATCCCTTTAAAGTAGAAACCCATCTTTTCTGTTATTTAGCAACTTTGCCACCTAATGAAGTCTCTTCTCTCCCTTAAACCCAATGTTTTCCAAACGCATATATACTATAGACTGTCCTGTAACGCTGATAGCGGGTACTTCTCCTGCTGGTGGTCTCTGTCGCTGAGTTGCTCAACTCTCCCTCTCGCGTCCTCTGGCTTGTGTGTCGCCGTTCCATAACTGCCGGCATGCTGCCTTTACCCAGGGGTCACGAACGATGAGATGCATCTCCTGCACAAGGTTCCACAGGGTGCACGAACGCTCTTTGCCAGTTCTTAAAGGGCCAGTACACATGCATTCACAATTTCCCCCAACCAATCCCTAAGGCTCAGTGCCTACTTAAAGCAGTCACACTGGTCACACGGCGCCTAAGCAATTCTGGTCTGACCTTATTTGTTCCTGCGAGGGTTCCTTCTGTATACTGCTACCCACTACAAGCCTGTATTCTGCTACTTGCTACCAGTCTGTATCCTGCTCTCTGCTAGCAGTCTGTATCCAGCTACCTGCTACCAGTCCGTATCCTGCTACCAGTCTGTATCCTGCTGCCTGCTTCCAATCTGTATACTGCTACCTTCTACCAGTATGCATCCTGCTACTAAACTGTGGCATACCACCTGTTGACAACCAGTATCCCGCTGCAAGCCTGAGACCCGCTACCCGCTAAGAACTGTGACCTCAGACCTGTACCAGCCTGCTATGGTATCAACTATCTGTGCCTGAACCCACTGTGTACTTCACCATTGTCTCCTGGTGCTTTGGGCCAGCTGCTAATCACACCATGACCACCTCAGGAGGTAGCGATCTGGTAGTCTTCCTGCAGTGAAGTCCAGATCCCCATACGGGGGTTAAAGGGTGAGTACCAGGGAGGCTACTAGACAACGTACTTAGTGATGGCCCCTAGTCAAACCGGTTGAGTAACACAGTGGGTCCACAACTCACTGGTTATTACATGGCCTAAGAGATAAAAGCAGAAAAAAAATCATTCTTAGGCTACAATCACACGACAGTGAAAAACGGCCCGTGAATATTGGTCATCAAAATGTCCTATTTTTGGCCGTTTTCATAGCCAGACGGCTCCCATAGAAGTCAATGGATCAGTTTTTACTGGCCGTTTTTTAGGAAACAATCCTTGTACCAGCCGGTAAAAACTGATCCTGGCCGAGGACTTTGAGCGCTGAGCCCGGGGAAGCCCTTGAAATTACTGTCCATATAAGGACAGTGAAGTCAGGGCTTTCAACAATAGAATCCCCGGCCAGAGCATCGCAAGATCTGTGGCCGGGGACTTCAGTCTTGTAGATAGTACCCCTCCATAAGGATAGCCCCCCCTGCCTGAAGATAGCAAACCCCCCCATCCCCCATAGATAGCACCACTGTAGCTTCCTGTAGGAGCGGAATCCCCGGTGGTCAGACACCGCTCTGGCAGGGGATTCCGCTGCTGGAGAAACCCCCAGCGTCAGTATCCATATATGGATAGTGATGTGAAGGTATTACTCCTGGAGTGGAATTCCTGGCCCGCTCTGGCAGGGGATTCCGCTCTCCTAACGTCACTGTCCATATATGGACAGAGACGTCAGGGGCTCTATGAGGAATCCCCGGCCAGAGGGATTCCGCTCCTACAGTGAACTACAGTGGTGCTATCTACAGGGGAGGGGGTGTGACAAATGAAATCCATCCTTTTTTTAATGGCCATGAAAAACGGATGGCAAACAGATGACAAACGGTCATTAAAAACGGACAGACGAACTGGAAACGGATGAAAATTTAGAGACACACTGATGCAAAATGGCCATGAAAAACTGACAGTTCATCAGTTTTTAATGGCCATTTTTTTTTACTGTCGTGTGAATAATGAAGATAATAATATCAGAATTAGCTTTGCAAGCTACAAGGAGTAAAAGTTTACATACAACTATGTAAAATATCTAAGGTTACATGTTTTGTTGGTTACATGGTTACATGTTTTATTGTTTAAAGAGGCTCTGTCACCAGATTCTCAAATCCCTATCTCCTATTACATGTGATCGGCGCTGCAATGTCATAACAGTAAGAACACTGTGCTGTGTAAATGAATGGAGAGGAGTGCATGATGCTGATTGGTCACTGATTCGTCAGAATCATCCACTTCTATTCACTATGCCCAGTTAGAAAAACAAGTAAACACACCCAGTTAAAAACACAATACACGCCCAGTTGGACATACGAAAAAAAACACGCCCAGTTGTCCATTTCAAAGCTCATTTGCATATATATAAAATCGCTCATAACTTGGCCAAAAATTTACGTTTTAAAAAAAACAAAAAACGTTACTGTTATCTACATTGCAGTGCCGATCACATGCAATAGGAGATAGGGATTTGAGAATCTGGTGACAGAGCCTCTTTAAATACAGTTTTTTTTATTACAAATTGATATAATTTCCAGTGGATGTGATATAGCAATTACTAGATTTTTAACAAGTGTAAGCTATGAATGTAAAACCAAAAGTGGAAGCTGTTCCTTCACCTGTAAATAACCATGAAATGTAAGAAAAAGGGCTGTTGTTGTAACTGTACAATATAGTTTGTGTCTTCACAAATTAGCAGAACTCCATTATAAACCATCAGAGCCTGACCACATCCACTCACAGTAACATAGTTAGCTAAGTAATGCAGTCAATCAGAGTTAGGCTAATTTGAAAGATGTCATGGGGCAAACTATTGTTCAGTAATTTGTGAAAAATAAAAAGTGGATATACACTATATGGACAAAAGTATTGGGACATATTACACATACAGTAGTTTTTATGACATCCTATTTTAAATAGATTAGAATTAATATGGTGTTGGTCCCCCCTTTGCAGCCAAAACAGCCTCCACTCTTCTGGGAAGGCTTTCCATAAGATTTTGGAGTGTGTCTGTGGGAACATTCATGCAGAAGAGCATTTGAGAGGTCAGACTGATGTTGGACGAGAAGTTTTGGCTCTCAATTTCCATTCTAATTCATCCCAAAGTTGTTCAATGAGGGTTGAGGTCAGGGCTCTGTGCGGGCCTGTCAGGCTCTTCCACAGCAAACCCATCAAACCATGCCTTTATGGACAAGTGGTCAGACAAGTAATGTTCTCTTGGCATTCGCCAAACCCAGACTCATCCATCAGACTACCAGATAGAGAAGTGTGATTCGTCACTTCACAGAACACGTTTCCACTGCTCCAGAGTCCAGTGGTGGAGTGCTTTACACCATTCCGTCCAATGCTTGGCATTGTGCTTGGTGATGTAAGACTTGCATGCAGCTGCTCAGCCATGGAAAGCATGCCATGAAGCTCCCGGCGCACAGTTTTCGTGCTGATGTAAATGCCAGAGGAGGTTTGGAACTCTGCAGTTATTGAGTCAGAGGAGCGTTGGCGAAGTTTATGCACTATGTGCTTCAGCACTCGGCAACCAGACACTGTAACTTGACATGGTCTGCCACTTCGTGGCTGAGTTGCTGTGGTTCCTAAACGCTTTCATTTTGCAATAATAACACTCACAGTTGATTGTCGAATAGCTAGAAAGGAAGAAATTTCACGAACTGACTTGTTACTATTGTGGCATCCTATTAGAATACCATGCTCGAATTCAGTGTGCCCTTTAGAACGACCAATTCTATCACAAATATTTTTAAAGGCCGACTGCATGGCTAGGGGCTTGATTTTATACATCTGGGGATATGGGACTGAATGAAACACCTGAATTCATTGATTAAGAGGTGTCCCAATACTTTTGTCCATATGTCACATAGGAGAACAGAATCCACTTAATACAGTTGCCAAACTATAAACAAACTATGAAAAAAAATCATATTTCCATATACTTGTGTCCAAATGTTGAAATGTTGACAACATCCGCTTTATTTTAGATATACCAAAAAGCACTTATCTTCCCTTTCATTATCTCTTGGTTCTTTTCCTTGCTAATTCTTTGTGGATATTTTTAATACAATTCTCTACCATATATTTTATCTATCCTATGTAAATAATTGTCTTCATACTACATTTGACCTGCAACAGACTTTTCTGTATCTAGGGCTGGATATAATTCCCTAAAACCTACATTAGGCCACTGTTCTGTTTGGGCTCTGGTTTGTAATGTGAATTTGTTGTTAGTACTTTAAACTAATGGTAATAGTATATATGAAACATTAATTTATTTGAAATGGTCGTAATAGTAAGTAGCATAGTAACAAAGGTAGTTGTAAAGGATATTTTGTATCCCCCGAAACAATAATTTCACATATCTTATAACAAAAAAGGATACTATCCATATGTTACACCTGTGAAGCTTGTTAAGGGACCTACCAGGTAAGGGATCCCACTACTACTTTATCCCCTTGGCGACATCCACCTTACATATACGGCGAACATGCGCCGTCAAAATATGGCGCGGGTTCAGAAGCTGAGACCGCACCATGGCCCGGCGTTACCAGGAGTTATTAATAAAAATACCGACCGTTTAACCCAGACATGGGCAAACTACGGCCCGCGGGCCACATACGGCCCGTTAGGCTTTTTAATCCGGCCCGCCGAACTTGTCCAAGATATATCCGTCCTCAGCAGCTGCTAGTTCGCGCAGGAGGACGGATATATCCGTCCTGTGATCGCGCGGGTACTGACAGTTTACCCACGCGATCAGCGGCAGGAGCACGGCTGTTATACACAGCCTGGCTCCTGCTGCAACTGCCGGAATCGAAGCACGCGCCGATTCCGGCAGTTTAACCCATTAAATGCCGCTGTCAACAGTGACAGCGGCATTTAATGTGTTTGACAGAGGGGGGAACTCCCTCTGTCTCCCGATCGGCGCCCCCGCAAACAAATCGCGGGTCGCCGTCGGGTTTCCATGACAGCCGGGGGGTCTAACAAAGACCCCCAGGTCTGTCTTCAGCATCTGCCTGTTAGGCGATGCCAGAGGCATGACCTAACAGGTTGCCTGTCAGTTTTACACTGACAGGCAATAATGCTTTGGTATACGAAGTATACCAAAGCATTATATATGCGATCGGCACATCGCATAGTGAAGTCCCCTGGTGGGACTAAAAAAAAAAAAGTAAAACCGTTAAATAAAGTTTGTGAAAAAAAAAATAAAAAAAATTACAGTCAAAGTCAAATAAAACTACTTTTTTGCCCCAAAAAGTGGTTTTATTTAATAAAACGGTCAAAACAAATCACACATACACATATATGATATCCCCGCGATCGTAACAACTTGACCAATAAAATGAACACATTAATTAAACGGCCGGATGAACGGCGTCCAAAGAAAACGCAAAAAACAACGGCAAAATTCTCTCTTTTCTCCCATTCCCCCCATAAAAAATAAAATAAAAGTTAATCTATAAGTCCCATGTACCCCAAAATAGTACTAATGAAAACTACACATTGTCCCGCAAAAATCAATCCCACGTACGGCCACATCGACGGAAAAATAAAAAAATTACGCCTCTTGGAACGCGGCGATGCAAAAACAAGTAATTTTTTTCTAAAAGGGTTTTTATTGTGCAAACGTAGAAAAAAC
Source organism: Rhinoderma darwinii (assembly GCF_050947455.1). NCBI lineage: Eukaryota > Metazoa > Chordata > Amphibia > Anura > Rhinodermatidae > Rhinoderma > Rhinoderma darwinii. Next base: position 134,461,784 of record NC_134691.1, on the reverse strand, counting down.
ATATAAAACCTTTACACATTTGGTATCCCTGTAATCGTGCCGACCCATAGAATAAAGTTAACATGTTATTTACGCTGCATAGTAAACGGCGTAAATTTATAACGTGAAAATTAATGCTGGAATAGCTGCTTATTTTCAATTCTCTCCTAAAATAAAGTTAATAAAAGTTAATCAATATGTTATAAGCATCTAAAAATGGTGCAATTACAAAATACAACTCGTCCCGCAAAAAAACAAGCCCTTATACGGCTATGTCGACGTAATAAAAAAAAAGTTACGACTCTTGGAATGCGACCATGAAAAAACAAAAAATAATCCTTGGTCATTAACGTGCAAAATGGCCCGGTCATTAAGGGGTTAATGTGGCGCGTATTTCTCTTTATTTCACTTTAATTTTCACTTCGTTTCACGTCACCATTAAGCCCTTCGGTTTTCAAAGAGTACAATATCAGCCGTCACTTTGCCACGAAGCATGCAAACTATGCTAGCAAGCAGTCAACACAAGAACGGGCGGCTACTGCTCAGAGGTTGGCAGCTAATTTACAGAGTCAACAGAACTTTTTTCTTGATAAATCACAGTGCGTATGTTATTTTAATCTATTTACATTTCCTCCTCCCAGTATCTGCGAAATAGTATGTAAATGCCATATCTTGCATATTCCTTGAGACAAATTTATTAACTGATAAGGGCTATTTTTCACATTTGAAAGACAGTTAATAAATTGGGTTGTAGTGTTCTTACTGTGCTATGAGGTTTGCACACACTACATTTAATGCTTTAGTATATCCGGCCCAAACACTCCCTCCAAATGCTCCTGGCCCGGCCCCTCTGTCAAATTTTAGAACCCATTGTGGCCCGCGAGTCAAAAAGTTTGCCCACCCCTGGTTTAACCCCTCAGATGCTATTGCATGCAGCATCTGATTGAGTTAACAGAGGGAGGAAGCTCCCTCTGACCCCCGATCTCCCTCCGCGACAAAATCGCGGCGTGCCGATCGATTGCCATGGCAACTGGAGGCTTAGCTGAATTATCTTAGCTGAGTGTATTGCATGAGCGATCTATTAATATGAATAAAAACTACAACTTGCCATGCAAAAAACAAGCGCTCACAAAGTCCAATCAACAAAAAAATAAAAACGTTATGGCTCCCAAAATGTGGTGACACAAAACAAATATGCTTTTCAACAAATTGTTTCTGCATTGCAAAGGTAGTAAAACATAAAAATAACTATATAAATGTTTTATCGCTGTGTTTATGCTGACCTGCAGAATGAAGTTAACATGTCATTGTTACCGCACTGTGAACGGAGTAAAAGAAAAACACAAAAAACAATGGCGGAATTGCTGGGGGCGGTTTTTTATTCCACCCAACAAAATAATTTTTTAAAGTTTCTCAGTACATTATATGGTATGTTGAATGTGACATTGAACAATATAACCCATCCCACAAAAAACAAGCCAACACAGAGCTATGGGGCCAGAAAAATAAAAAAATGATGGCTCTTTAAGTCCTTAAAGCGTACCTAACTTTTCAGGTGACTTTTCAGAATGAGCTTTCATATATGTTTACATGAGGAATAACATTATTTCTGGCCATAATATAACTTGTACATGGTATTTTTTAGTAGTTTTCTCATATGCAGACATCTGTGTCTCCCCTTCTCCTGCTCCATCCTCCTGCTCCCCCTCCCCTCCCAAAAGACTTCAATAGGCAGCATGTCTGTGTCTCTCACTCTGCTCCCTCCTCCTGCTCCCCTTCCCCTCTTCAAAGACTTCTATTGGAAGGCAGTGAAGAGACACCCCCCACACTACCTGTAGTTTGTCTCCTCTGCTCTGTAACTAGGGATGGATTTTGCTTGGCAACGGGGTGAACGGCAAATTACAAGAAGGTAAACACCTAGTGGCAGTAACTTCTCATAGAATTTGCATGGATAAAACAACTACATTTTAACAGTAAATAAAGTACAAAGTTGATATATAACAGGTATACTATTAGATTAGCATAAGTTTTTTTTTAAATGTTATTGTCAATTTAAGGGTTAAAAGAATAATACATGGTACCCTACTGTCCATCATATTGTATGACAGAAATTATGTTAATGATTTCCTTCCATGGCTCACTATTACTAGTGGATAGGAAGAGCGATTTTCTGCAGAGCCACGACTAGCTCTATGACTAGCAACTCCTCTCTCATGAAATCAGAAGTTGGAGAGATAGGGGCCCATATGCCTCTGATCTATGGTTATATTTAAGTGCATCCAGAGTTCTAAGCATCATCCATTTTTTTGTGTGCACTAAAAGAATGCCACTTCAGTTGGGAAACAGCCATTTAATACTGTGTATCCAAAACAATATTTCAAAATGGCAACATTTTACATAGTTTTATACAGCTAGTAGAAGGTAAGCTGTTGTCCCATTCGAGCAGACCCCATAATAATGGGTAGAGAGGTCCATAACTATGAGAGCTAATGGCTGTATCTAAACAGGCACAATGAATAAAACTTGTTGGAAAACTGAGTGATACATCATATCATATTCTATCTTTCAGCTTGGGCCAAATTCATCTCTGTTCAATCACAGACATGTAAGTCTATATGTATAAGACCCTTTTGCATCCTAATTTTAAGTGGATCGCTTACACTACATGAAATAATATAGATTACCCAACTTAACCACATCTACATCCTGCTATAAGATTTCAGATTTTTATTTAATTACAATCCAAAATGGAGACATCATCGTATTAGGTGCCTCCATTTCAGTCAGTTTTGATTAATACTATGTTCTCAGAGGAGACCACATATTGATTTAAATTGAAGTCTACTCTAAGATCCCCAGTTACCTAAACAGTTACGTAGAAGTAAATTATCTGAAACATGTTTGGATAAACAGCTTTAAAAAACAAATTACCACACGATCGAAAAATGAAAACATTATTGTTGCATTTCTCACAAAAAATGACTTTGCTACCTGGTAACGTGAAGGCAAAAATCCTACTTTTAGTGACTGGATTTTTTTTTAAGTATTAAAAGGGGGGAAAAAAATAGAAAACATTATAAGATTTGCTTTTTGGCTTTAAATATACATACATTTCTAAGACTTATTTAGATTAGCATGGCTAGAGTCACTGTGCCAAGCTTGAAAATAGAAGAAATATGTAGACTTAGGGTATGTTCACACAAGGGCGTCCGTAACGGCTGAAATTACGGGGATGTTTCAGCCTGAAAACATCCCCGTAATTTCAGCCGTAACGGCATGTGCAGGCGCTTGAACGCCGCGTCCATTACGGACGTAATTGGCGCTGCTATTCATTGGAGTCAATGAATAACGGCTCCAATTACGGCCAAAGAAGTGACAGGTCACTTCTTTGACGCGGGCGTCTATTTACGCGCAGTCATTTGAACAGACAAACGTCTGCCCATTGCTTTCAATGGGCAGATGTTTGTCAGCGCTATTGAGGCGCTATTTTCGGACGTAATTCGGGGCAAAAACGCCCGAATTACGTCCGTAATTAGTGCGTGTGAATATACCCTTAAAGAGGATTTCTGAAGTGTATTGGTCACAGCACTGATTTTTTTTTGGAGAGCTGACCTTTTATGCAATGGAGGCTCCAATGAGAAGTTTAATGGAGTGGTGTGCGCTCTTGAGCACAGAGCTCTTCATTGAAGTCAGTGGCAGCTCCCATTCATTTTCAAGATATGTGGGGTTCAAAGCTCTAAGAGACCCCTGTGACATGTCTTATTAAGATCTCTATTTGGAAAACTCGAAATCTGTTAACAGTATATCTAAAGCATCTACAAACTATATATTTATAACAGGTAGCAACCAATCACACTACTGAATCTGACTGAACACAGGTAGTTTCTGATTGGTTGCTATAGTTCAATATATCTATATACCTCAATAGTGACTCATTTGATTTATAGACATTAATGGAGATTTACAAAAACTAGTGCATAATAAGTCAATGGTGTTACCCACAGTAGCCAATAATATTCCAGCTATCATTTTCTTAAGAATGTTGGAAAATAACAGCAACGGCCTAATAGATTTCTATGGTCTATGCCTTTCATCTTTGCACTAGTTTATCTTCTCCTCGCTGACCTAGACGTTGTATGATTAGGAAAATATACAATATATGGTCTTTTAGATGTACTTAAAGAGGCTCTGTCACCAGATTATAAGTGCCCTATCTCCTACATAATGTGATTGGCGCTGTAATGTAGATAGCAACAGTGTGTTTTATTTTGAAAAACGATAATTTTTGGGCAAGCTATCAACAATTTTAGATTTATGCTAATTAGTTTCTCAATGGACAACTGGGCGTGTTTTTACTTTTTACCAACTGGGCCTTGTACAGAGGAGTGTATGACGCTGACCAATCAGTGACCAATCAGCGTCATACACTTCTCATTGTTCCAGCCCAGCTTTTTCACTGCACAATCACACTGTGCTGTGGATCATGCTGAGCTGGAACAATGAGAAGTCTATGACACTGATTGGTCACTGTTTAGTCACTGATTGGTCAGCGTCATACACTCCTCTGTACAACGCCCAGTTGGTAAAAAGTAAAAACATGCCCAGTTGTCCATTGAGAAACTAATTAGCATAAATCTAAAATTGCTCATAACTTGCTCAAAAATGATAGTTTTTCTAAATAAAAACCACTGTTATCTACATTACAGCGCCGATCAGATTATGTAGGAGATAGGGCACTTATAATCTGGTGTCAGAGCCTCTTTAAGAAGAAGGCTGAGAAACTGGTCTCAGCAGACAGAAAACCTTTATTATCAGGGCTAAGTGAATAAAATATGCCAAATTTGCTTAGTGCTCTCTCTCATTTGTAAAATGCATTAAATAGTATAAAGTTTAGTCACAGCAAACTGTTCAGCTGGGCCAGCCAACAAATGAGGGTGTGGGCCTGAAATGTCAAAGTATAAAGAACCTATTCAGACTGCTTCCCCCACTCAGAAATCCAGGCTCAATATTTCGGGTAATGTAAAAGTTACAGAAGAAAGAAAACACATGTGAAATTTACTTCAATTCAGAAACAGAGCCAAACAAATGGCTGCAGGTGTTGCCTCTTTATAGAGACCGGCTTAAAACATTAATAGGTTTTAAGAAGTATTTAATCAGGTAGGCCTGTGTATACCTTTATTGCTGTTTGTTTAACACATTAAGCATCATGGGATTAAAAGTGAGCTTGTGTTGAAGCTTATTTGAAGATATTGTGCCCATTAAATATAGCTTATACAATAAATACATATACTAGTAAGAATTGGTTTAAATTATTTACGTCCCAGCTTAATACAATAACATTACTTGTCTAAAAAAAATTATTCAAGTTATTCTTTATTGATACCTTTAAAATATATCATTACCCGGTCATCTGATATAATAAGCGGGGAGCAGAGAAGAGGTACAACGTAAGAAGGCTATATGCTATCCCTTTAAGTACTATTGACAATTCTAACTACTAGCTAGCTCCTACAGTGTTACTAATACTAATTGTGTTCTAACCTAATGCGTTTTTTCACTATTTTTTATATATAGTGCGTCCGCTGGAGTTCAAACAGTAGACAAACATTGGCTGTCTAGACATTATTGAGTCTCCAATGATCAAATTCTGGAATTTTAGCATGATACAATTGTATAATATTCAAACTAGCTATCATCCAGAAGAAGTTAAACCACCTCTCTAGTCCCACCTATTGGAGGTAGCTTCCCTGTAAGAGCCTTGAAACAAGACTAGGGATTCTAACTAAGCCAGATGGCACTAGAGAAATGGTTTTCCTTCTTCTGAAGGAGCGCTAATATACATACTATTTACTATGGAGCACTGATTGTAAGACTCCATACCAGCTGCATCTCTTCACCGAGAACCAGCACCCCCTAGCACAACTGTAGAATAAGCATACTCTTATGCTACTATCCATAAAGAACATTTACCTAATTTGTTAACTTACATGAAGTGTTAAAAATAATTCTGCACTGTGAATGTTTATTGTGGTTAATGATAAAGAAACCATTTTAGCAACTATTGACATTTGGTGCAAACTTGTGGATGACTAGTGGAATATGATGGTTAATGGATTCAGCTGAAATGTAGCAACTATGAATATGCACCTTTTTAACACCGTGTTGTTTATAGGTCCATATATTTTTATATCTATATTTATTTTTCCTTAAACAGAGCTACAAATCCCGTGCTTCACTTTACACAGTCATAGCGTTAAATGGACTAAGATTTAAAAAAACTTTAACATAGATCAATAGTACAAGCAAATGATGAACCATCAGCTCACTGAGGGATCAGGTTACAGCTGCCCATAGAAGTCTATGGAGAGGGGAGGAGCGAGCAGAGTGAGAGAGAGGCACAGACCTTGCCGCAGCTGCTCATAGTAAGTGTTATATATAACTACAGTGCTTGATTCACAGCTAAACTGCTCGTTTCTGCTGTATAATGTGCCCCATGGTGCTGCTGCTTTTATATATGTAATAGAGATCGGAAAGCAGGATTCTCCTGTTCTCTGTGTTCAGTGTAGGGCACACATGATAGCAGTTAGGCTACACCCACTTGTTCAGAGAAAACGGAGAACTGAAGATTAGAGACTGATGAAAAAAATTCAGAATACAAGTCATATAATGTAAAGATATAGTGGTATTCCTCATATACACACATATGACACCTAAAAGGTAAGGAAAGCTTTAACTGATAAAATTCTGGCTATCTGTAACCTCCATTAGAGGTAGCTACTGTATGCCGTTTTATTACTGAGTTGAATGTAAAGTGCAAATTGTAAGCTTAGCTTCAGGTAGCCAAATAATTTTGCATTTAACACTGGCAATACAGGCGATTTGGAGCTCTGTATAAGAAAAAACGATTTCCAGCCACTATAAAGATAAATGAATCAGAACAGAGGTTTGGATGAAACCTATTTAGATGAAAAAAGCAAAATGGAGTTTACAGATGGACATTCAGTTTTAAGGGGTTGTACAAGAATCAAAAATTATCACCTATCTACCGAATAGGTGATAATTGTCTGTTCATCAGCGGCCCACAGCTTGGACCCCTACTAATCGTGAAATCAGGGGGCCCGCTCCCCCCCTGTTCCTCCTCACTACAGGGGGTACAGCAATCAGACAATTATCACCTATCTTGTGAATGCATGCGCCTGTCACTCCGTTTAATGTCTATGAGAATGATATAAACAGCAAAGCACTGCACTTGAGTATTTCCATCAATCCCCTAGACTTTTAATTGGGTGGCAGCATGCATGCTCGACTGCCGCTCCATTTAATGTCCTTCTTGCTGCGGTCGAGCAGTGAGGAGGAACAGGAGATTTGGGAACCCTGTTTTTGCGTTCAGTGGGGGTCCCAGCAATCAGACAATTATCATCTATCCTATGACAGGGGATCATTTGTGATTCTGGGAAGCTAGTAAAAATGCTAAAATGTATTCATATTTTTGCTAATGTGGGAAAAGGTTTTCTATGCACAGATCCCCTATTCTACTTGTATATGATCACCCATGCCGTAACTGAAATATTCATGACAGAGTATCGCAAAATCTTGGTTTTTTTTTCAAAGCTGCTCGTCTCGCGCCACACATCTCAGGATATGTGGAGATTAGAGAAAAGGTAAGGAAGGACATATCTGTACTGTAAATGCAAAAGTAAAGAACTGTAATGCTTAAAAAAGTATTAATTATACCTTTTATTTCAGCTAAGTTTTGTTCTGGTGACTGAAAGTATTTAAAAGTAACTTTGAAAGTTACATATATGGAATGCAGACAATGAGCGCAGGTAAGAATAGAGCGTTATGTGTCCACTGACTGGCAGTCACAGTGAAAGGGTGCTTGTTGTTAATATGTCACTGAACTCTCCAAAAGATAAATTTAGGTCTCAGGAAGGAAGTCGAGTGGGCGAAGTGATGACGAAGATCTGTATTTGGTACTGCTCACCAATTTCAGAAAAAGTGCATTTCACTTTTTATATACAAATATATTCAATAACATATAATACACCACAAACGACATATTAGCAGCAGTTTTTGTTTTTAAAAATTAAGAATAAAAACCAGCGTAGGTGGCATATGAGAGCAGCCTTGCTACTGCCACAGAAAAACAGAAAACTGTTTAAATAATCACAAAGGTTTACTACTCATGAAGACATCCTAATTCATAAAAAAAATATCTCTTTTGTAGATGAGTCCATCATTCCTCCGTTTCATAACATGCGTCATCTAGGAGACTACATGCATGGGTTTTGCTATCCTTTTCTCTTCCACTTTTCTTATAGGGTAGAGCATGGATTAAACAGGATATTAAACCAACTATTATTTATTATTATCATGTTATATCATTATATTGGTGCAAATGTCTATGTATTTAATATACCATATTATCATGTAACTGCATTGTCACTGAAGTCTCTCCTAGCAACCTGCGCATGCAACTCCAAGGCATAGAAGCGTCACGCCATGTGCCATTTAAAATACTGGTATCTTCCTTCATTTCAGAAAGGTCCCCCGCCAGAGCCCGGGTGCCACTACTACCACTGCACTCCTGTTCATAAGCTGCGTCTGCTAGTACAGCTCACACTATTCACTATAGGCTGAGCTGCAAAGCTAGATACTGTCCATGGAGAAGACTGGTGCTGTTTGTGGGAACAAAGCAGACCATTTTTTTCTCTCATTCAACCCTTTTAAGAAGCAGTAATTTTAAAGCTCCCTAATCTGATGTATATATATATATATATATATATATATATATATATATATGTAAATATACATATATATATATATATATGTATCTATATATATATATAATATATTATATATATATATATATATATATATATATATATATATATATATGTATAAAATACATGAGGCTATGATATAAATGTGGCCTCCACATGCTGTACAGCAGACAATTTTTCTGACAAATATAAAACTCCCTGCCAAGCATTTAAGAACATTAGTCATTGGCTTGAGCTATAGAAAGTATATAGCCTGTACACGACTAAACTGGCCTTGGCCAAGTGATTCTGCCCTTTTTTTAAGCAATCAGTGGGGGTGCAAGCTCTGGAGGACCACTGACCAAAACTTGTGACAGGATACGTTTTCTAAAATTACAGGTACACTTTAAGTCACATATATAATTTTTTTTAATTTATTTTATATTATACCTACACTATACGGCCAAAAATATGTGGAAACTGGAATATCACATCTATATTTGCATAGTGAAGAACTCATTTAAAATACAAAACCATTAATATGTAGTTGTTCCTCACTTTACTACTATAACAGCCTCCACTTTTCTGAAAAGAATTTCCAGCAGATTCTGGACGATGAGAATTGGATTTGTTGCATTCGGCAAGAAGAGCTTCATTGAGGTTTGGAATTGAAGTCAATTGCAATTCATCTCAAAGCTGATCGGTGAGATTGAGGTGAGGGCTCTGTGCACACCAGTCAGGCTCTTCACCACTACTCGGCAATTCATTTTTTATATGGATCTAACTTTGTACCCTGATTAATTGTCATGCTGACACTGGAAAGGGCCTTATTAACTCATGAAGTTGGAATAACATAATTCTGTAGAATGTAATATCCTAAAGAATCAAGATTTGATCTCAAGGTAACAGCTCAAACCAAGAACAACGTCAGACCACTATTCCTTCTTCATCAATATCAATTTTACCTTTTGTACAAAGCATTCAGTAGGAAGTCTTTTATTGGCACCAGCCATACCCAGATTCGTATGCCAGACTGCCAAGATAAATAGTCAGGTTTATCACTCCAAAGAACAAGAATAATAGTGTGCTTTACACCATTCCATCTGATGCTGGGCATTGCAGATGGAGATCTCTGGCTTCTGTTCAGCTGCATGACCATGGAAACTATTGTGGTGATACCGCTTCTAGAGGCCGTTTTTAACTTGGTAGTGAGTTTTGTAAGAGTGAACAGTAGATTTTTATGCACTATACATTTCAGAACTCGGTGATCTTGTTCTGTGACCTTGTCGTCGTCACTATGAGAAATGGATTTCATTAACATTTTTATAAATTTTTATATCAATAGGCTTAAGTGTTGTCGAATCACATTTCTTGGAGTTTATGTAGAATTCGCCTGGTATTGACATAACACTAGTCCATATCTGAAGCAGTGCTGCTGCTCTAATCCCCCTTGTTTTTCAGGAGTGCCATGTTTATTAAAGGTCAGAGCTCTCTAGTTCGACTTACTCTATTGACGATCTATGGAGACTGCATGGTTGTATGCTTGAATTCATGCAACGGTTAGTCATGGGTGTGGCTGAAATGAAGAAATACACTAATAAGCAGGGCTGTGCACATACTTTTGGCCATGTATCTACATGTATAGCCTATGAGGGAAGTGATGTGTCGTGGGCTGGCTTGGTGGGTATATAAGGTGTTTGAGAGGCTGCATGAACACCCACTTGTTTTTGCCATGGGTAAAGGGGCGATTTATCAGAGTTTCAAAAAGAGATGATTATTGGCTTTCCGGCCAAGGGTGGCAGTATTTCTCAAATAGCTCATTTTGTGAACTGTTCGCGTGCTGCTGTGGTGAAAGTGTATCGTGAGTGGACAAATGGCACCATTGGGAATAACCAACATGGAAACTGCCAGACTACCACGTGCCATTGATGTGAGAGGTGAACGTCAGATACAAAGGTGCGCGAGGACCAAACAACAAGCTACAGTGGAGCAGCTCACCGTGAAAATCAACCAGACGTGTGTCTAAAATAACACTTCAGCGAACCCTACTGCATGATCCGAAGCAGACGGATGGTCACTGCTCCTATGCTAACAAAGGTGCATCGGAAAAAAAAGCTTCAATTTACGCGGCAGCATCGGAATTGGACCACCGATGATTGGCAAAGGGTTGCCTTTTCTGATGAGTCACGTTTTCTGCTTCATCAAACTAATGGATGCTGGCATATCAGACGAGAAACATCAGAAAACAAACACCCGGCAACCATTACTGGAAGAACACAAGCTGGTGGTGGCAGCGTTATGGTCTGGGGAATTTTTTCATGGCATTCTCTGGGCCCACTCACCCATGTGGAAGGCACTCCGAACCGATTTTGGTATGAATCCATCAATGCAGATCACGTCCACCCATACATGTGGTTTGTCTTCCCTGGGGCAGATGGAATCTTCCAGCAGGACAATGCGACATGTCACACGGCTAGAAATGTCAAACGGTGGCTGGAAGAGCACGACCAAGACTTTCAAGTACTTCCCTGGCCCCCTAATTTGCCAGATTTTAACCCCATTGGGAATCTGTGGGACCACCTCGATCTTCTTGTTCACTCTATGGATCCTCTCCCACGCACCCTCCAGTAAATGTTGGATGCACTGCAGTCAGCATGGCTCCAGATACCTGAGACAACCTACCAGCAGCTTATTGAGTCACTCCCAGCCCGTCTAGCTGCTGTTCGTGCTGCACACGGCGGTTACTCTGGATATTAGCTGGTGCTCATAATAATGTGACTCGACTGCGTATATGTATATATAACACACAAATAAATTTTGACTGCGGCTCCAATCTAGTCCCTTAAGGTAAAGATAACTTGCCAAGACACACACATCAGAATTTAAAGTATGTCTCTTCATAGATATGGCCATAAAAACGTAATACACTGTACTATTGTAATATATTGTGTAAATCTATTGATCATAGCTGTGTTATAACTGGCCAATAAATCTACTTTTCCTTAATCATCAAAAGTCCAAACTGACATCCCACGGTCACATAAGGTTACCTCATCTTAAATTAAGCGCTCTAATTTCAGCTGTCGTGAAAAATGTCTTTAACACAGTCTTTTCAGTTGAGCCATATGTCTAAAGCACAGTGCTCAAATAATAAGACTTAGTAGTTTACTATAATTTGGCACCCATTATTTAAAGCCTAAGATTTCTTACATATACATCCAACTAAGTAAGCACATGGTAACTATTTGCTGGGTGATTTTAAGCTTTTATAGCTGGTGAGATCAGACATACATTTTCTTCAGAATCTCAGGAGTTTAACTGTAGTCACAATGTGAGATCACATGGTAAAGACTAAGCATCTGGACTACCAGCTAGGGGTTACTTCATGACTAGATTTATTTCTACAGTTTGAGGGGGATTTATTAATACTGTCCTAAGTTATACAGAATAAAACTAGACCAGACTGTGCCAAATTTATCACAATGGTTGGCGCAACTTGCTAGACTTGTTAGATCTTTTGTGTAAGAAAAAGGTACATACCATTAATGAATGTGTTGCATTTTAGGATTTCTCTTTGCCACACCCCTTATATAAAAACTTTTCCAAACTGTTTAGTAAGATGTACCAAGTGTCCAAAACACATAATAAATTTGGCGCACAGAATGTACGCCAGGTTACTAGAACAATTTGAGCCAGAATTCTGGCATATTTTTCTTGGTAAAGCGCCCCTTTGTTTTTACGCTTTTAGTGGTACAGTGAGGTTTTGGGTATAGTTGGTTAAACCCATTGTTATGTCAAGTTATCCAATTTTTTTTAAACATAAGAGGACAATACCATTGTACAAATTTCAGTTCATGTTACAGTGAAAAATTGTGGTGGTATTGTGTCAGTATTAATGAAGCCTTAGGTTGTTACAGAATTCTAGCTGTTAAAACCAGTACATATAATGGTCCACCAGCCACCATTTTACTGTAATGGGTTAAGTACGTTTTTGTTTATTTAACTAGGAGCAATTCCATCACTATTGCTTATTTTCTGAAATGTAGTCCTCCAGGTAACATTTTTCAAGTACTTCTCTGTCTGTCTACACATCCAGTATGATTGATAATGCACACTTCACTTATAGAGGAACTTGATTTTGCCTGCACATACAATGTCCATTCTCTTTCGACCAGTGATATACTGTACACTCTCCTATTTAGTGGGTTTTGCAGTGTACATTCCCTGGTTGATCGTTGTATTGAGTCTAGGCTCAGCTCCACAGGTACTTAGCAACGTATGATATATATTTTCTGGTATCTATTGGCATATATAGAAGCTGCCCATAGTGCTTTATATCTGGTTTTTTTTTATTCCTTGGTAGCAATTGAATTATGTACTGTTCCATGTGTGGTGGTCAATGGTTTCTTTACTGCCACGCTTTGGTGATCTGTGGCACATTCAGTTTGTTTCCTTGGGGCTACTGATATATAGTGTCCATTCTTCTCTTATCACTGCCCATTATTATGTATTCAGTAATGTTCCCTTCTACACAAGCCACCTCCATCCTACTGCATTCTCTCTTTAGCATAGCAATATACTAGCCAATACTAGTATAAAATAACAACTATTACAATTTCTAAGTAAATAACTAATGTTCAAAACCTACTTGATCTATAGTAACATCTATAATAACAACATTTCAAGAATGTAATCAACAGCTTTTCATAGCTAAAGATTTTTACTATAGTTTGGATTACCTTTCCATAAATCTATTCCTCATTCTACATTTACCAATATACCAGACATATACTTTAATTTAGACTTAAATCTGTTTTGGGGTAAACCAGTCAAAACAAAATCTGTGGTTACATAATTTATGTTAAAGAAATAAGATAACATTGAATATTTTTATTTTGTTCTCAATGAGAAAATATTGTTCCTCATATGGTAGCTTGCAGTTGTTTGCCAGAAAGAAATTGAATGTTGTACCCTATCTTAGTAAACAAGGGCTGTTCACTTTCTTCTATAACATGCAGTATAAAACTGACTGCTGACTTCAAGGCAGCTTCTTGGAAAATTATTTAAAAATAAAATATTTGAGAATAATTGCAAGAAAGTGGGCAAGAATAAATATCAATATGGCAGTATGTTTAACTACGATTAGAAATATGTCTGGAAAAGAGCAAAAGTGCCAAAGAGAAATATGTTGTTTTTTTCCTGCATTTCCCTTTATATAGAATATTATTAATATTTAATGAAAGATGAACAATAGATGAAAAAAACGTTGATGTGTAGATAATAAAAATGCATAGAAGACGCATATCACATCTTAAATAGGACGTCCTCTTACTTCTTATGATATGACAGGTCTCCATGGCTCCCACATTGATAGAGCACTATAGTGTCAGAGAACAGATTATTTCAGCACCTTGAGACAATGGAACCTAGTTGTCATCTTAAAACTCACAACTATCCTGCTGTGCGGCATTAAAGTCATTAATGGATACGATGTATCTCCCTAGGATGGGACAAAATATGTGCATTATAAAAGAAATATAAAAGATTTTAGCAATATACTTTTGTAGTGGGGGTATAAGCTAAATCCCTCATGGGTTTACTTTATTATACGAAGAATAAAAAAAAAAGAAAAGTCTGGCCAAAGAAGTTGGAAAACCATGATCTGTTGGATTCTTTAGCCAGTTAGTTGTAATCTGAAGTTGATGTTATAAAAGAGCATCCACAGGGATGCTTCTCACTGTTGGGTGACTGATCAGTTGTCATGCTTCCATCTCAAGACTTTGGTTAGCTTAAAGGGGTTTTCCAGCCACTAAAAATTGATGGCCTATCCTCATTAAAAATCCTATTTCTCCTATGCATTTCCATTGAACTGAATGGGATAAAAGGCTGCAATACCTGTGAATCACCGCTAAATGCGTGTCGACGATTCACAGTGAGCAAAAATTTGGACCCCAACCCATCAGCTATTGATGGCCTATCCTGAGGATAGGCCATCATTTTTTAGTGGCTGGAAATCCCCTTTAATTTGACAGTATTTCTGTGTCCAATCTGTTAACACATCAGTTACTTATTTTCTTATCTGCGTTTTTTAAGGTACTTGTTAAACTTTTGTTAAAGTTTGCCCTCAACAATGTCACACAAAGAACCTCCACTATCTCTCCTCTGTATAGGCTATGTCCTCAAGGAAATGTATAGAGAGAATTTTCACCTTTCACTTTCACAGAAGGGGAGCACTATTTAAAAACACATACACAAAAAAAAAAAAGAACATGGAACACCTCTAAACACTTTGATCTGAAGGTGCATCTAAATCTAGTCAGGAAGAACAACATTTCATAGGCTATGGTCAATGAGAACCGTTAAAATATTTTGAACCAGGACCAGTTTGAGAATATCTAGGCCATTGTAATTTCACTACTTCCTCATCCTCTAAACCTGTTAGGTTTATGAGTACTTGTGTACCCCACCAGGTTTCTTACTCATCATTGGTTCTCTTATTAAGCTTCAACACAAAGTTGAGATCCCCTTCCCTACTTTCTCCTCTTTGTAACTTTGTTGTCTTTACTTTAGCTCATTGTTCTACCTCTATCTTCAATTACGTTGACTGCAGGCCTTGAGGTATGGTCTATATACTGTATCCATGACACTTATTATACCTATGGTTGCATTATTGTCTTTGTTTAAATGGTCAAACGTTGTATGTGCCCTACCTTTCACGTTTTTTACTTATCTGTGATTTTACTGTTATACTCATATTTGTGAAGTAATGTTTGTCTTTGTCAGGTTTTTCTCTGTATTAACCAGTCACCTCTAACCTCTATTCTATGAGAATTAAACATTTGCCTTCTTCTTCCGAATAACAGTGTGAGACCAAACTATTATTTAACTTTTAAAGTAGGGGAATGAATAAATATATAAAAAAACAACAAAGGAACGTTGAGGTTAGCGTGAGAAAATATGCACAGTAAAGAAGTGCAGTATTTAGCTTGTTTATAGGTTGTACATAAAAAGGAAAGTATAGGTACTTAAAATGATCAACATTAGAAACAACTCTGCAGTTCAGTAAATAGCTGTCCTATGGATATCTCATTATGATTAAGGCCACATACAAACTACAATTTCATATATGCATATCATAGGCTCTGAGTCTGTCTAGAATGTGAGATGAAACCCAACCCAATGGCCACCAGCTACAGTCCCGGCAAATAGCATTACTCAGTAATACGCAGTATGCATGACATGAAGAGCTGATTGCATATTACAGGAAAGCATGTGAACTTGAAATGACTCACTATACCACCATCGGTTCATTTCTCTATACCACTATATAATAGTGTGATTAATACACCAGGGAGTATTTCTTATAAGGAAGATGTCATTTTGAAAGGACTTTTTACAAAGACCATATTTTTCAAAGTTCCTTTCTCGCCGCATACCTGAGACTTTTTACTGTACATAATCCACTTAATGCCATCTGTTTATAAAATCAACCTGTTTATTTTAATAAAACAAATGAAATTTACAATTTGATCTTCATTGTACAAACATAATTCACAAAGTATAATTCAATTCACAAAACTGATGTTCAAAAGTTAAGCTTTAAATAATGTCTTAGAACCTGTCCCCATGCAGTTTAAGTTGTGATGGAGGGCAAATCACTAAAAGAAATATACTCGATTTTATCCCATAAAAGTCATATATTACACAACCTTGGTACAGTTTCTATAGAAAATATAAGGTATACACTAAGCAGCACAATCATTTAAATGCCCAGAATGTAGAGTTAACAATTAGTAAAGAGCTGAAATTTACCGTCTACTTAATGCCTTTCTCCAAATGCTTTAGTTATTTTTCTGCCCCAGACCTATATTTATGATGTGACCCTAATAAGCATAAATATTGTTTCAGGCAGTAACTACAATGTTGGTGCCTATTAATATTTTTGTTGCCAATTTACCCTTTAAATTCTTAAAACTTATTTGAAGAGTTCGGCTATATCTCTTCATCAGCAATTTTTTTTATATCTTATGATATGATACATGCAACAATAAAAATCGTAATTGCAGTAATATGAGCTGCAAACAATGTGTTGTGATTGTTTACAAAGAAAGACAAGTTTATTTTACATAGAAATCCAAAATATCTTACAATGGAATTTTTTAAATTTCAAAAAAGAATACATGGGGTGAAGGTTTCACAAAAAAAAAATATATTATAAAAAAGAATTTATATATAAAAGTAATTTCCATGTGTGTGTGTGTTCATGATGTGTTAGATTGTACTAACTTAATCAATAAGGAAACAGCGCAATTATTACCATGCACCAATCTCAACACACATGAGGTAGCATGGCTCAGATCCATGTTCCAGTAAGGAGGCCATGTAAACATAAATATCAAGATTCTAGCTGAAGATTGCTAGACCTCTGCCCCGCAAAGGTTTGTCAAAAAGAGTCTTTGTTTCTTCCCCAGTCACACCCAGATCAGCAACAGCTGTTGTGCTTCTAATTTTGCATCGACTACTGCCAAAACAGCGGGTGAGTCCTTTCTTCCTATTCCCACCCTTTTCTTCCCAGCCCACCCCGGGTGCCGAGAAAATGCAATCTTTCAAAGCATAACTTGTTCTAACGTAGACTAAATGCAAACAAAAATCTTTTTAAAAAAAAGACATTCCCAAAATAATACCAATCATTGTTTGTTTGAGCTCACAAACACAAGCGCTGTATAAGTCTCATGCAAAAGAAATATCGTCCCCTGAACTGTATCCTGTAGATTTGAGCCCTCAAGGAACTGCGCCATTTAAAAGGTTTGGCTACCTTCAGAGTATGTGTTTTTGGCACCAAATAGGATGTTTGCAAACGGGAAGGTCAGGTAGTATGCTTTTCAGATTAGCCAGAACAAAACAAGCAGTTCTTTCTAACGAGATTGCAACTTTCCCTCATCCACCAGGAGCAGTTAAGAAAATGCAGAGCCTTGATTTTCTTAAACACGGTTTTACAACAGACATTTCTGTACTTTAACAAAATTGCAAGCACCCAGCTTGAGATATATAAGAAACACTTTCATGAGTCATTATGTTACCATTGGCTGGCAGATAGTTGAATTGCTGGTACTGGCTTCTTTTCCTCTTTCCATTGCAGACGTAAAAATTGACTTGAACCGGGCTGGATATTCTCTGATTGCGGAATGGTGGGATCTCCACGACTAGTGAGTTCTGGAATTAAAAAGTAAAATGCAATTATTAATATTTAATAATTCATCACACATATTTTCCTCTATGAATTAAAAACCATGGTCTTATAGCATTGGTTGGCTCAAATCCCTCAATGAAAACCCAGTTCTGTTGATAGTATGTGTATGGGGGGTCTTCATTCTCCTTGATGGTACAGCTAGTAACACTTCCATTCATTTTCATTTCTTGTTTAAAACAATTAATAAACTGTGCGTGATGGAATTCCCCACAGATACGGACAATGATGCAGTTCTAGGATTTTTTTATAAATAATTATACTTACAGGCTTGAACATTTCCTTGTCAGTTTTGGCTTCCATTTCCCATACATGATGGCCATCTAAAATAGAAAAAGAAATGTGGTGTTAGCCAACTACACAGGTACACATTGTTTACATTACATTTTGTATATTGGTTACACAATGCTGGTCACTACTGTTTGTGGAGATTTATTAAAGATGTTTGATTTAAATGTATTTATTGTATTTATGTATTTAGATATACTTATTTAAATAAATACCATATATTTAAATGCAAAATGTCACTAAGGCCCTGTTCACATGTGCGTCGGAGGCTCCGTTACAGATTCCGTTGTTTTTGCAGGAAAAATAGTGCAGCATGCTGCGCCAATTATTCTGGCATTATGACAGAAACCCGATGAAACCCATTAAAGACAATAGAATCCCTCGGACATCGCTGTTTTCCGTAGTGTGACGGATCTGTCACTTCCTGTTTCTCGTTGTTCTGCTTCTATGATGGAGCAGAACAACGGAACCCGGAACGCAGATGTGAACAGGGCCTAATAAATATGCATCGTATGCGAAGAATAATAAAAAAGAATAATAAGTGTTTTATGAGCTTTTAAATTGCTTGATAAAACTAATATGCAGCACTATCAATCTCTGCTGCTGAATGTATTGAACCAGAAGTAGAACTTGTTCCATATATTGAAGAAGTTCTCATTACAAAATTTTAGAAAGCAATAATGCTCTTCCCTGGATGACAAAGGATTTTCATGTATCATGTTGCAACTTAGTGAAATTTGTACATCTAGATGGCAGTGGTTCCAGCTCTGTGACTGGCAGCATGAGGTGACTGGTAGTAAACAATGTGCTTTGCAATGAATTAACATGTATTTTGTCTGAATGTGCAGTGATACAAAAATTTTGGAATGCACATCAGGCAACTGATTTTTACATGTACAAGTATAAAACTATTTAGCAGATCATTTATAATCTAAAATGACCAATTGCATTAGAACTAGTGCTAAATAAAGGTCAGAAATATAAGGCAATTTAAATTTGCCAAAATATTCATCTGTAATTGTGTACTTTTTTGAAAAAAATACGTCAACACTCTGCATACCTTTATTGTGAACTTTTTTTTCCAGGTTTTGGAAATGTCCTTTGGCACAAACTATGGTATGAAATCATTTAAGAAAAGGGATCTCTGTTATGTCATCCTTTCCATTATCATACGCTGCTGGTTCGAGTGGAATGTTTTTCCTTCTTTAGCCTTTCATTTACATTTTTTCAGCAGAAGACTGCATTTTTCTACTCTCCACTATATCTGAAATGGGCAGCCAGTGAATAACGCAACCCCCAGGTGACTGGAAGTTCTAGGGACTATAACAAATTGGAAACCATTTAACATAATTTAGGGAAAACCTTTACCACCTTTTCACCAAGAAACAATATTACATTTTTCATTTCAGCTCCCTGTATGTCCATTATTCAAAGTAAAAATGTCACAGCCAAAACTGCAGAGGCAGTCTTTAATGTTCTAATGAGTGTAACAGCTTGAATATACAAACTCATTATTGAAAAAACAATAAAGCAAGTTCATTTTGTCCATGCACAAGCTGAATTTCAATGAAATACCTCCCACCCACTGATAACGTCTGCAACATTGGCAAAGTACCCTATATGCACTGTCACAAACTTCACAGAATGCCCAAAGACACAGGCTGTCTTTTCCAGAAACAGCGCCACTGCTGTCTACGGGCTGTCTGATATTGCAGTTCAGCCCCAAATACATAAATAGGGATGTGCTACAATATTTTAAAAAAATTACATTGGAAATATTTTTCACGATTGAACTATAGAAAAATATCTTGCCATGTATACGATTATAAGTGAATGCTCAGAATATAAAAATCTGTCTTTGATAAAGTAAAAGATTCCAGATATGATCACATGCCTTATGATCAATGGCATACCTTCTGTGGAGGCAGATTATGTGACTTCTATGGGGCTAGTGATAAAAGGGGGCTCAGTACTGCACTACTTCATCCAACAGCCACCACTAGGGGGAGCTCACTGCATAGGGATTTTTACAGTTCTAAATTTTCAATATTAGCTGTATATATCCATATGCACTGAGCTCGCCCTAGTGGTGGCTTCAATCAGCCACAGTTTTATCATTTATTATATAAAGGGAAGTAAGGAATTTGGAGCCCACTGAAGAGATTTATCAATGTATATGACACTTTTCCGGTAAAACTATACTGAAAGATATGGCATTTAGTCTGAACACCATATTTATGAAACCCCTGTGCCACTTTTTCTAACCTTTGCAACTGTATCGGAAAAAGCGGACTGGCTCCCAGAGTCGCACAGTGTGCAACTCATTTGTTATCATTTGCTACTCTTCTTACAAGAAAAGCGACAGAAAACGTCAGGTGCAACCAAGCTTTCTTTTCACCCTTGCGCCACATTAACCTACATTTGTCTCTACATTTGAACTCTCAGTGGGGGTGGGGCCCATTCTAAATTTTGCTATGGGGGCCTATGATTTTTTGTGTGCCCCTAATATGGATGCTCATAAAGGATAATGTTAAAGAGTCCTCCCTATAAGCCTATGCTTAGTCACTTAGCTCAGTCTCAATATATTCAAAGCCTACCTATCTGGTAAACGGTGTCTGATCAATAGTGATCCTCCATTGCCCATGAACGTCAAAAGTGAAAAAGAACCACTAACATTAATTGATACGTTTTTTTGTTGTTTTTTTTTACAATTACTGATGGCATTTCTGCAATCTTTGCCTTGTGATTAATACATGTTGCAACAGTATTTTGACATACTAAAGATAAGATGTCAGAGCACTGCAAAGCAACTGCTTTTGAATATGTATGTCAGCATGCAGGCAAGGCAATGCAAATATAAGTTATTTTGAACAAACCGCACAGCCTTTGCATGCCTAAAAAAAAACAAACCACGTATGTCAAGAGCTCTTAGTGAAAGCCCTTTTTGTTCTGCATCCAGTCTCACGCCCCATGCATACAGACATTTCAAATACAGAGCAACCTGATTTATTACAAATGTCTGAAATAATCATATTTTGTGTACAGAAGTCTCTTTGTGCATTTAATCTGTTTCAAACCGGACTCAGGTATTTGTGTTAGCTTAGAAACATCAGGGTCGTTTGCATTCTCAGGCAAATCGATTTGCAGTTCTCAGCTTAAAGAGACTTGCCTTCTAGTGATGAAGTGCGGACTTTTCATTTCTCTTATTTTACACTCCTACGTTGCTTAAATCTCAAAGCTATTAAAAAAATTGAATAGATTTTGCAGTGGTTGGGGGAAAAAAAAGTGTATGTGGTGCCAGTATTCAAATCTTCCTAGCAGTAGTTTATATTAGGTCTGCCAGAACTAAACAGAACTAAACTTTAAGGGCTTCTGGGGATCACTGCTCAAATTTATATACCAGATGGTTTTTTTTTCTAAGCATTGGCAAAATGGGTTTTATTTCTTCTGTCTGGGATCCATGAGACTTACTACTGAAATGAGATCTAAACAGTGTTTGCCCCTTTTATATCCACTCTATTGACATCTTGTGAGTCAGGCGTTGGCCACTTTCTAATGAGATTTCAAAAGCGCCGTAAGTTGCTGGGTTCTGACACAGAAAACTGTAAATATCCTCATCACTTATCCCTGCGCTTTATTTCAGGATCCCCTTCTCCATCCGGAACGGCTTAGTAAACAGTGGACAACAGTGGACAGCGATTAGCTGATTTGGCCATGTGACCGCCTCCCTGGCTACCTTCTCTTCTGTGCCGCTACTGAATGCTTTTAGAGCATGCGCAGATACAGAAGATTCTGAACATTTTCAGCAAAAGTTCAGCTCCAGCACATAAGAGCGGACATCTGGGGAGGAGGTCACGCAGACAAATCAGCTGACCACTGCCATCTTTGAATGCTATGGACAGGATAATGGTGTTGACCACTGTTTCCTTACCTGTTCCAGGGGGTTCATGGGGCCCTGAAATGAAGCACAGGGGCAAATGATGGGGTATTTACAGTTGTCTGTGTCAGAACACAGCAACTTAAGAGTGTTTCAGAATATTTCATTTCAAGGTGGCCAACCCCTTTAAGAATCAGACCTTACAATTGAAATTGAGTATTTCATTTAGCCCTGCCATCCATCAATGTGTATATTGGCCTTTGTTATGATTATTGCCAGTGAGAAAAATAGTTATTTTATCAGCTACCTTTACAAACCAAGTGAATTTGGTGTCCGTACACAAGCTGTTGTATATTATGGGATGCACACATTGGAAGAGCACACAAACTTCATGTTGTCCTGCCCGTAGTGATGTACTACAGTCTGATGTAACCTGACACAACATGTTCGATTCTTAGCGACCCTGTAAGTTGTCTCCCGAAGCTATACAGCATTTCTTATAATAAAAATACATTAGTTAATTGCTAATTATCCAATCTCTTATTGCATTATTTAAAGTGGCTCCAGATTTATACACATACAAGAATATATTTCATACAAAATTATTTAAAACTGAGGTTAGAATTATTTAGAATCCTATTGTTTTACGCATTCAGTTTTCGAGTCATCTAAATTATTCTTAATATGTTTAGATCTTGTGCAAATAATTTTTCTTGGCTTAGCTCCTCCAGCCAATTTTTTGTGCTTATGAGAATGGTTACTTGGTACAAAAATGAATTTATATCTCATAATCCAGAGTTATACAAAAATAAAACCTGAACTGTGTTTAGTCTTTTGTCAGTATCCTGGAAGCACACAAGAAATAGTTTTACTTTCTGTAAAGAATTCTTCTGAGAATATCCAGATCCTTATAGTTATATAAAGAGTAGTCTACTCATTAAGAAGTAGTGACATTTTATTTTTTTTAAAAAACCATAAGGAGCAGGAGCTGCTATGATACAGACGCAAATGAGAAAAAAAAAAGCTTAGACAATTCCTCATATTACGTCTAGAAAACCAACAGGGAAATCTCAACGCCTATGATCTGGGAGCAAGTCCAGGAGGGAAACCTAAGACCACTACGTCAGCCCCTTACTGTAAACATGTTTTGCAGAATCGCACACAAATGCTGAAAAGAGGGTAGTAGAGCAATTTGCGGGGGCCCGTTTATGAAAAGGACCTTACTGAACAGTAAAAGCATTTTATTTCGTTGCCCATGTATATTTTGCAGCCCACAATCTCAGTGGGATAACCTCTTTCGAAAGGATATGCCTGAGGACACATAAGCCACAGACGTTTCCATTGTATGTCTGCCACATCTGCTCCATTGGGGAGGAGCTTTACTAGAGCTACGCTCAGACGTTTGGATTCAGCTCATAAGCTATTACTCCAAAGTGAGCCGGAAAAATAACATTCTAGCATTTAATGAAACTTAGTTCCATTTTTTACTGCTATTTAAAAATCTTATTTAATTAAGTATTAATAAAAAATTACGTATTTTAAAATCTTAAACTTACACAAGTCAGTGGTCAGAAAAACTACATTTTGCCGCATATTTGCTCCATCATAGAGATATAAATTGGTCATAGGGGATGATGTTAGTTATTTTGTTATGTAATGGAGAGATAGAGCTAAATCAAAATGATTTGGCTGGAACAGCTAGTAACATTATTAGAATAACTTGCATTGTATTCACCATTGGCCTGGCAGTGCCCTATCTCTCCACTCTTATAACTAAAGGGCCTTTTACACTGGCCGATATTCGTTGATCGGCGCTTGTTTGCTCCTGGCACAGGGAGCTATGGATGGGGACGAGCAGTCGTTACTCCGATCGCTCGTCCCAATCCATTATTATCATGTCGGCAGCGCGTCTCACTGTTTACACGGGGACATGTGCTGCCGACAACAATAATCTTTAACTTTTTTAAAACGATACGAGCAGCAGATGATCGAGCATTTGCTCGTTCATCTGTTAATTGCTGCCCTCTTTACACAAGGCAATTATTATCGGCAGCGAGCGTTATATGAACGCTCGTCTGCGTCAAGCGTAAAACCCCCTTAAGTATTTCATTGCTACAAGACTGAATCAATAAGTGACCTCCCCCCTCAAAGAGGATGGTACCAAAGACTTACATGGACTGTATCAGGCAGAGCAGGAGAAATAGCCAGCTCTAACCAAACAACACAGAAGCCAAAAAGAGGTATGGCAGATACTGTATGGCAGATACTGTATGGCAGATACTGTATGGCAGATTTACTGCTGAAAGTAAGACCTGGCTACTTGTATATTTTATCTGAAGTAGAAGGTACACTTTCAGAATGTTTTGTCCATGGTTAAAACCATGAAGGTGTATAAATTAAAACAGCTTCAGGAATGCCAAGATTTTCTAGATTTTCAGGAATCCCAAGATTTTCTAGAAATGCAATCTAAGATATGTAAGAATATCTATATCGATGGTTTCTAAAATGCAAAGCCTTTTGCAAATAGCCATCTTGCTTGGAAGCCTTTACGTATCCGTGAACCATTTCTATTTCTAGTAAAATATCTAAAAGATTATTAAATGTGTTGCATAAAAAAATATATGACCATTACCCTACTCTACCTCTTCAATCCAAAATAAATCAGTGACTGGCATAAATCCAAGTAAGAAAAGTGTATACATTTTTTTTTCCAAATGCAAATAATTAAATTGCAGACATAACACAGCTGGAGTGGTCATATGTCAAGCTTTAACTAAGTCAGACCTTTCTACAGAATCTTAGTCGTTATAATCCTACTCGTGTGCATTTGACAGTATGGATCTATATCATGTGATACTAAGGGGATCATTTCAATGAAGACTGTTTAGACTGCACAAACCTAAGGTTTCAGCTTACTTCATGGCATGCACTGCCATCATTTCCAGTGATGCTCATAATTATTCTGCACCTACATAGTATCGCTGTCTGCCTGTGTCCCAATTAAAGCTACTCAGGAACCAATTCTTAAATGACAATTTAGTTCTAACTGAAACATCATACCCTTCTAGACAGGCATATTTTCTATATTTCTATTGGAAAAGGTAGTTGCGTTGGAAAGAGGCTATCAAAAAGTTCTGCTGTATCTTGGGGTGAGAGAATGACTTTACACATAGGATAAAGCCCATAATTTTCATCTGTAAAATTGAATCTGCTGCTTACTTGAAAGCGACTGCTGACAAACACAGAAAATGGCTCTATTATGCTATATTCTAGTATGGTGTTATTAGCTCTGCTCAACTCACACCTCATTTTTCCATACAGTTGGAATTATATGTCTAGAAACATAAAAAAGGTATTCAGACGTAAACTGTACAGTATCCATAGATATCTATGGGGTAGACATATGCTAAAGTGTCTTTTGAGATACGTATGGCAGTTTCTTTTTTTTCTGGATACGTTTTTTTTTTACTGCATAGAAAAACGTGGGCTGCAAAACTTTTTAAACGCAGGTCACCACAAAAATACATTACGGTATAGATTTGTTTTTTTATAAAGTCACTGGCAAATGTATTTATTTGAAGGGGGAAAAAAAACAACGGCTGCCATCTGTATGCAACTGTATATATTTTTTAACACGTTTGGAGAGATTTTTGAAGTGAACCCAGACTAACTAAGCCAGGATAAATGTGCCTTACATATCATTTATGAAATGCATACAAAGTAAAAATACATACACCTTTTATTTTCTGTACACATTGATTCCAACTATGTTGCATGGTAAAACTATTATGTCAATTTTGACTATTGATAATGTATACCACTTAAATACTCGTGTGTGTAGCCTACTGCTGTTTGGTGACATGTCACGTACATGTACAACACAGCGGCCAAGGAGAAGTATGGAGCGGGCTCAAGGGCTGAAGCTCTCCATATTGAGTGGGTGTTGTCGGCAGTATGCTATTACAGACACCTCAATGCAACCAGCGGAATCAAAGATAACTTAGATTCTGTCGGCATCTAAGCCATCAGAAAGAAGGGGGCGGCGCCCTCCGACAACCCATCGTCCCCCGCCCTCGCCGATGGGGTGCCTATGGTTGTTATGGCAGCCTGGGAGCCTAATAATCGCTCCCAGGTCTGCCATCTTTGTGCACATATTAAGCACATAGAAGCCTGTCAAAATCACGATATATTGCAATATATTAGTATTGCAGTATACTGTATAGTGCAAGAGATCCAATGATTGCTGGTTCAAGTCTACTAGGGGGACTTATAAAAAACAAAAATACATTTAAGTAAAGTGTTTTTTTTATGTAAAAAAAAAATATTAAAAGTGCATAAAACCCCGCTTTTTTCCCTGAAGTCATGTTAAAAAATATATAAAAAATTAACATAACTGGTTTCACCGTGTCCATAGAAGTCTGAATTATTCTAATATAATGTTAATTAACACTCACAGTGAACGCCGTAAAAAAAAAAAACAATGACAGGAATGCTGTTTTTTGGTCACCTTAGCTAATAAAAAAATGGTTAAAAAAAGTGATCAAAACGTTGCATTTACCCCAAAGTGGTACCAATAAAAACAACAGCTCGCCTCGTAAAAAAAATAAGGCCTCATAACATTCAATTGACGAAAATATAAAAAAGTTATGGCTCTCAGAATGTGGCAACACAAAATTATTTTTTTTTTAACAAATATATATATTTTTTAAAGTGATAAAACATAAAAAAACGATATAAATTTGGTATTTTCGTAATCTTATTGACCCCTAAAGTAAACGTGACATGTTATTACTGCACGATAAATGCTGTAAAAATGTAATTTAAAAAAATGTTGGAATCACTGTTTTTTGCCTATTTCACCCCAAAGAATTTATTTTTGGTTTCCCAGTACATTATATGGCACATTAAATGATGCCATGAAAAGCTACAACTCGTCCAGCAAAAAACAGGCCCTTATACGGCTATATTGACGGAAAAAAAAAGTTATGGCTTTTGGAAAAAATGAAAATGAAAATTGTCTGCGCCTCCAAGAGGCTAACAAATATGGTTAATAAAACATATATAGTAAAAGCAATGCAATAATTAAGTGCACGTAAGAAAAAAGGGTATTGACTATTGGATCCACAGTAGGGTTAGTATGCATATTGATGCAGGTAGGTTCCAATGACAGCCCTGTTGTAATTTGTTACAAAAAAAACTTAAGTCAGCATATATTTTGCCTTTGTTATAAATATAAGCATAAGTATTAAATAAAATTTATATAAAATTATATATAAATGCAGGTCCCCCCCCCCTCCAAAAAAGAAATAAGCTTCACATTAATTTAGAAAATAAATAACTATATATATATATATATATATATATATATATATATATATATATATATATATATATATATAAATACATATATATGTATATATATGTGTGTGTGTGTGTGTGTGTGTGTATGTGAGTATATATATATATATATATATATATATATATATATATATATATATATCTTGTATGTATGTACACACAAAAAACATTATTTGTAGCAATTCCATAAAGGAGATGCTACAACGGTAGCATCTTTTATTTATGTGCCAGTTAGCTAGCCAGCCAGCAACAAACCATACAGCCACGGGCTAGGAAAGCTCTGAACGAGGAGCATTAATAGACGCTTATGTTATCACCTTCTCTTTTGCTGCTACACAGTTTATTTTGTTTTTGCTCCAGGAACAATAAATGCTGATCCAAATATAGCACACATACATAAATGTAAAAACAAATGCCTGCTACTTTTAGACGGACACTAATTTAGTCTCTAGCCTCCTTGCTGAATGCAATAATTGATTCTAGATACTATCTCCTAAGTGACATTTTAAAAATTTGATTATAACAGGTTACCATTCAAAGAGGGAACATTACTTTATATTCTGGTTCCATGTAAGAGTTAAAAGAGGAGAATATGTAAAAAGAAACAGGAAATGTTACTTGATATTCTATGATTCAGAATACAATATATAATACATGGCCCTTACAAAAATGAAAACTGATTAAGTAGAATTTAGCCAAATTGGGACAGATGGCCAACTGGTTAACTGCCTTTTTCCATTGGGTTCTAGATCTTTTAATGGTTATAAGTGTGTGTTCTGATTTGTACAACAAAATTAGACACAGCTGATGTTGGCTGTATAGTGAATTTTCAGCATGTATGTGACCAAAATAGCCACATTTCCAATACGATGGCTTGAATGATTGATTGAATGATTTTCTTAACAAACCAACTGTAATTGACACATGTTAAGAATGATATTTATTCCTATGGTACTAAAGTGATCAGTAATGATCAAACATGCTCCGAACAGCTCATGGGTAATTGGTAAACCTTAAAGCGACCCTCCAGTCCCGGGACAGCATTTTAAATATGATGACGTATATGGAGTAATAATACCTGGTGCCCTTCAGCTGTGCCCCTCTGCCGTCTCCTCAGGGTCTCCTCTGTGTTGTCTCAAAATGGCCACAGCGCTTCTCAGACTGAGTTTAAGACACTCCCTCATGTGAGCAGCTCTTGCCAATCTGCGAACAATGGGAGTGTCTCCAACTCATAGTCCAAGAGGCACTGTGACACTTTTGGGACAGCACAGAGGGGAGTCTAAAACGGCGGATCCACGGCATAGGGGCACAACTGGAGGATACCAGGTATTATTACTCCATATACACCATCATATTTAAAATGTTGTCCCAGGACCGGATAAATTTGGATGTATATGGTCAAGCAGTGATCCTTTCAATTTCAAAGACCACACCTTCTGCAATTGAACCCACATCACTGTACTAGCAGTATATAATAACCCATCTTATTTAAATGATGGACTTGATAAGGCATTGTCTTTTCTGTGTATTTGGCTAGCTGTATAACCAGTTACGTAAAGTTACATCTTAAAATATACTTCCAATTATAGTTGAGAAATGTATTAATTTCTAAATAAAACATCTAGGAACTACACTTACAACTAAAAATAAGAAATTACACGGTAATGTGATTTTGTCACACACAAAAATCAGGACAATCAACATTTCATAAATATTTTCTTCTGTGATTATATCACTAAGTCTGAGTCACTACGCGAGGCATTAATAAGGAAATAATGCTATTTTAGAATATGCTATTTAAGAACAAATAGTAATATCCTATAGATATGGAACACGTAGAAATTTCCATGTGATAAAGGAATGTAACATATATATTATTAATACAAGAATCTGTGGCCCTTGGGCAATTATATGGTCATATATGAATAGATCTACATAAAGCGCCATGTCTTACAAGTGTAGTTTCTTGTTATGCGTTACAAGGGAATGTTATATAAAAGTGCCTTTCATAGAAGTTACAAAGCATTAAAATAACACAAGCATAAAAGTACCTAGATATGTTTTACTATTAATGAACAGGTAAACCTATATTATATGTATATGGAAGAACAGACAGTATTTGTTTAAAGAGACAGTGTGTGGTTTGGACAACCACTTTTCAGATTGTGGGTCCCTTTGAGACAAGCTAAACACTGGTTCTTTTTCTGCTGAGGACATCCTACCCCTTCACGCGATCAGCTGATATATGCAGAAGATCCTATTAGTTATTACTGATTTTCCAAAGGGTTAAGCTTGCATACGATAGATTTTGTACGGCTGAAAAAGCAGTTTTAGACCATTTTCTGCCGACTGTCTGTGCTTTTTTGTGAAAGATATCTGCTGAAAACTTGATCTGCCGTGTAGAATTTTTTATGTCGTTGTCAGGTGTCTTTGTTGGAAAGTCGTGTACCCCATCAATGGAATCCCAGACCGAGATCGATCAGTGATTTGTCATGTTAACGTATAGCATTGTCGCCCAAAGCAACAACCTTTGTAAACCAACCAAGAACGACAAGTTGTTTCAGAAAACAGCTGGCTGAAATCCCTAATGTATGCCCAGCTTTAGTGCTGATTTTAATATGGGAGCCCTTGGATTCATGACCCATCTAATCTCCTCCCAGACATAAAAGGGCTGTAATAAATAATACTAATGTAAAAATAATAATAATGCTAATAATAATAATATTAAGGCTTGGTTCACATCTGCGTTGGAGGGGAGCTCCGTTAGGGGCCTACGTTGCAGATCCGGCAGGGATTATTGGAGATTACTGGAGACAATAGCGCATTATGCTGCGCTATTGTGTCCATTAAACACGGACACCCCGACGGAAAGCCAACAGAACCTATTATAGTCAATGGGTTACGTCGGCCGCTGGTGTCCATAGTGCAACAGAACCGTTGCTTCCGTTATTCCCTTATTCTGCTCCTCTGACAGTGCAGAACAACTGAATGTCACAACGCAGGTGTGAACAAAGCCTTACTGATGCTAGAACTTCCTAAGGGATACTCTTTAATAAGGCTGATACCAAGCACAAAACAGAATATTATTCTAATGACCCCTTAAATCTACTTAAATTTTAAGGTCCATAAATGAAATGACAATGGAGATAGGAGGATCCAGCACTGACATTTAGGTTAAAATAGCAGTGGTGGAGCAAAGACACCAAGCTGAGTTGATTCCTCCATTCTACCACATATAGACATGCATAATCGCATGCTCATCCCAGAGTAAATCTGCCGGGCTTTAACTTTATCCTTGCATTTGTACGGTTGGCCTCAAATGACTTGAACTATAACTGGTGAGGGTGGTCAGATGCAGATTATACACAGAAGATAGAAATCTCTTTCTGATAATACATTGGATACCTACAAGTTACATTTTCTTTCATATGAGTGAACTTGGCTGTCTTAGCCTCATTCTGTGCCTTGCTTTTGGTTGCATTTCACAGTTTCCATTATTCTACATGAAAAAATTAAAGATACGGTTGAAAACATAATTTTTTCCAGAACCTTATTTCAAAGCATTATTTTCAAAGGCCCCTGAATTAATCTTACTTTACACTGTATATTTTATAAGATCATTCTGTTATGATCAATGTGACTTCATATAATGAAGAATATACAGGCCCATAGCCAGCAAATTCATAATACTAAGAAATATTAATTTACATTTATTTTGTAGGTTTGACTTGTCTCTATCAGCAAAACAAGTCGCATTCCAGGGTTGCTCAAGAGTCTGGCTAGTCTTGTGAAGGATGGAGTGGACAGAAGTTAATGTTTATAATAATTTTCTTTCTTTAATAAAATATAGACTATAGAGTTGTGTACATAATTGTGATGAAGCAATAGTAATAGGATTAGATAAGTATACGTGGCAAGATGGCCCCTGAACAGGGACTACGCACTAATAAAATAACAAGTCACTTCCTGGTATGAACGAACTATGAACTAGGAAGACATATCTAAAGGACCAGATAAGGGTGAACCTATCCATGGATGACACAAGTATCAAGAGGCTTACAGTGATACGTGCTTTTATAAAAGTGTGATAACATGTACCCACCCCCAGGAGAAAGGAGATATATAGAACAAATGTGTCTAATAAATAAGTCAGTGACGCCTGATGCTGAGTGAGGAGCTTTGTACCAGACTCTGTGTGGTGTGATTCCTTTCGTACGAACTCAGCGTATTATCCCTGCCGGTTGAGACTGATTAGTACCCGAACAGTCTTATCCTGATCATTGTCATCTAATTTTCTGTGAAGCTGATTCAAGCTGTTAGAACAACTGTGCCCAAAGAGACAAGTGAAACAAGTCTCTTGTGCTTAACAAAGCAATGGCTTTGTGAGCAAGATAAGCCTAATGTTTAGTTAGGGTCAAGCCACTCAACATCAGCAAAAGGGAATTCAACTGTGAGTGTGCTTGAGAAAAGAAAACAATCAATGCAGAACAAGGACACACAGTATCAGTACCCTCTAAAGCCGTATTGAGGATCATGACTTGTTCTGTCTCTTAATGGCTTCGATCATACAGCATTTCGCTTCAAGTGCTTGGCAGTAGTCTAACGCGTTGCTGCTTCTGCAGTTAAAAGAACCTGAGGTTGTGCAGATTAAATCAGATTGCTGATTATTCCGATTTTTTTCAATGTACGGAACAATGTTAAACATGAACTTCTGAATAAATATTGTTTAAAAATGAATGGATTGACTTGTAATGAGGAGACAATACCCCTGATTTCCCCCACCCCCTCAGAAGTCCTACTTCCTTACGTTGGGTATGAATTGCGACAGATCAGAGGGATAAGGAGAAGGCATGCACTTGCATTTTCCATCTAGTAATGCTTCAATCCAACTGCAATGTCAAAAGAACGGTGAAAGGGTACAAGGATGTCAAAGTGCACCCTGTTTCTTGTCATTTCATTTAGAAAGAATGACAACATCTACAAGGTCCTGGGGAAGTTCTTGTCACCACTCAGCTCAGATTGCAGTTGGTGCTAGAAGAGAGACAACAAGATTTCAGGCAGTGTTAGGCTTCGTTCACATCTACGTCAGGGATCAATTCCGACATTCCATCTGAGCTTTCCGTCGGAACGGAGCCCTGACTGACACAAATCATAGGTCTCCGTTTCCATCACTATTCCGGATCCGGTGCCAATGGTTTCCCTTTGTCTCTGTTGTGCAGGGGTTTCGTCGTTTTGACGAAACGAATACCATAGTCGACTACGGTATTCAATCCATCAAAACAACAGAATCCTTGAACCCTTAGTTTCCATTTGTGTCAGTCAGGGCTCCGTTCCGAAGGAAAGCTCAGACAGAACGTCGGAATGGAGCCCTGATGCAGATGTGAACATAGCCTAAGTTGTATGCTATGAGATCAGTTACCATATACATACAATAAAATAGGCTGCTTCTCAGATCAAATTGTGTTTTGTTGCCAAAGGTGAGTGAGTATGCAAAATATAGCCAACAACATAAGTAACAAATAAAATTGCTCACCGATTCTGTGTTCTGATGATCCCCTTGTCGTGGGTCGATGAAAACTGAGCAAGAGTTATAAATGTTTAGGCTGAAGATTAAAATTCATGACATCTACACTATGACATACAATTAGCTTAAACAACATCATATTACTATTCCATAAGGGGCAGCACTAAGTAAACTGTATTTTATTTTTATTTTTTATAATAGGAGAGTGGCCATTACCAATAATGATAAAAAATGTAACATATGTGTGAGCATGGTGAACCTCAGAAATGCCTGGTAATCATTTTACACAACATTACAATGGGGCTGAAGGATAGTAACTTATTAGTAAGTGAGGTTTGTATTTGCAATTGTGAATATAGAAACAAGAGATTTCTGGGCCCTGCAGTTTGTTGACGCTGAAGACATTATGAAAGTTTACATAGTAAAAACAACTGAGGAGATAACAAACCAGAGGTGCCTCACAGCCACTGTGGTCTGCAAGAAAGCAAAGAATACTCCAATAAAAAAACAACATGGTAACATTTTTGGAAAACCATTTTGTGTCATTTATTGTCTTATGTAAAACAATCAATCAATATCTGATATGTACCAGAAGTCGGAGAAATACAGTATATGTAACACTATACCACTATATATTAAAAAAGGTCAAGATAAGACATTATTTCGCTTTCCATTTGCATATTACCCACTACCATTCATCATGACGGCTCTGCCATTCAACAATAGAGATAAACACTATAGTGACCACTGGTCTTCTATTCTCTATGCTGATACAGTCGATGACAGAATCCGATTATGTGGCACCTGATTTCATAAGAACGGAAGTCATCAAATAAAGTGCTACACTGGTTTCTTCCTGCTGTCCTTGAATTAATATGGACAGACGCTGCTCTGGACTTTGTAGAGCAAAAAAAACTAGTATGTGGTGAATCCTTGATTCCAGTACAGTATGTTAACCGTTGTTCCGCTGTATTGCAGTGATGCACAGGATACATTAAAAAAAATCTTACAAGGCAGATTCCAGGCCAAAACAGTTACGACCACTAAAGGTAGTACTTGATGTAATCCATCTGTTGAAATCTTCGGTCCTCGTCGCAGATTTTGTAAAAAAATATTTACGGAAAAATCATGTAGAATGCTGCACTATTTTTCACAGTAAAATGACGGAGACAACGACGGAAAACTGAGAAAAACCTGAAAAAAAGTTAATGGGGTCCGTTGGTAGCTGATGATGTCTAGCTGACGGACCCGGCACTGTTATTATTTCAAGTTTTTTTGTTCCTAAGACGGAACAGAAAAATAGAAATACAAACGTGTGAACATAGTCTAAGTAGCAGCTTCTAGTGGACCAGCCATGTTATATAAGTCCCACCATAGGAATCTGAAATCAAATATGCAGTAAAACGTATGTAAAGTAGAAAATATAAGTATATGGGCCTGTCTAACATAAATAGTCAGTGTTGGCAGTGAGAACATTACAAAATATTTTTATCCATAAAGCAACATTTGAAAGGATGTCCAATCTAAACTACAATGTTTTCAAATGTATATTTGATTCATTTTTGGCTAAATCCATGACCTTTCATGCTGGGCTTAACAAACTGGTGTTATATAAATTGGTATATTTACTTTGGAATGAAGGGAAAGCTTGCAATATATGATATGGAGACTGACACAGCACAGCTTCAATGAATTAATGGTAGTGTTTGTGTATATTTTCTTACATGAATTACTTTTTGATTACAAGTGGTAATAGGACACACTGCTGGCCAGTGGCCTCTTCACTGTGACTGCTACTGGCAAAGGGAAGAGTGTGGAAAGACCTCGAAGAATGCAATATCTCTTACCAAATGGAGCTTGGCCAGAATTCAGCTAGCGTCACACTTCGTCAAAACAGCACTTGAAATCCTAAGCCTCCAATTGCATCTACGTCCAAATTTCAATAATGGCTGCTGTCGAGCAGATAATACTAGTCTATGAAATGCAAAAGGATGCTAATGGCAAATAGTCAGGGGATAGCCATGGGACAGATAACCTAAAGACAAAAAATACTGCCATGGTGCATCTACTGTATTGGCTCGTGACTATGAAATATACGTATTATGTGCTGTTGCGCATCGCGGTCAAAGGTTCTACAATATCTATACAACACATTTTCATTGCTGAATAGAAACCATGTTTTTTAGAAAAAAAAAATCCAATAGCAAATCTTGTGAAAGAGTTTAACCCAGTTTATCTTGTCATGAGGCTTACCAGGAAGGTTATACATGGGGCATTACAAACATCATGAGTTAACCTATGAACGTGTGAGAAAGTGGCGGGTAATTTGTAACATTGTATGCATCTGTATGGCGGTACATGATGAGGGCACGTTTTTAGCCTCTAAATGTAGACAATGACAGTTTCCATTCACTGAATGTAAGCAGATACTTTTCATTATACAATAATTAAGCTTTCTTTTTATTTTCAAATTAAATTTAAAAATCCCTTTAAGATCATAGACATTGACTTGCAGCTATATTAAAGCGACCCTCTGGCCCAGAATTCAAGTTTCAAATGTAAATGATTTTCTTCTGTTTTGCCTTTATTCCAGTGATTCTTGGTCCATTCATAGTCCAACTAAAATTGCCACCTGATTCTCAGACTACCGCTGTGCTATTTGCTGCACTTCGATGGACCAGCGCTGCTGACAACAGCACTGTGTCCATCCTGTAACTTCCCCTGCAGTTCCTTGTATCTGGTTCTGCCTGGAGATTAGAAGCTGCTGAGATGCTGTATACTCTATGAATTTTATGTTAAAGCAAGGGCACAGCGGGAGACATAGAGAGTTAGAATGGATGGGCGGTGAAATCAGCATGACGTCAATATGATGAGACTCAACGCCCACACATCTCTGCTTACAAGATGGTGGACAGAGAAGAAAAAAAGGTAAAAAATAATGATTAAAAAAAATAATGGCAAGATTATATTCACATTGGCAAGGGTTAAAGCAACATATGGAATCTATGGTTCTATGGAGTAGTGCTTAAGAGCAACCAGACAGTATAATGGGTAAGGCAAGTCATCCGGGCTCCACTCTAAATACAGAATTGCCCACAATTCTTCAATGAGGGATAAACCCCTTGTTTTGGGAATCCATGATGGAAGTGATAACAGACAAATAGGTTTTGTTGTAGGAAGACAATGCTGTACTTCATAGTTTCTGCACAGGCATTTTTGTTTCTTTCTTCACCATACAATAATCTTAAATATATAGTTATACCAACTAGATATGGCCATTGTATAAGTCTATATATATATATATATATATATATATATATATATATATATAAAATAATTCGGATTATACTCTATGTGAAAGATTTATCAAAAATGGTGCAAATGAAAGTGAAGAAGTAACCCAAGCAACCAACCAGATCTAAACTCTAATTTTTGAGATGTTCGATAAAAAATAAAAACAAGCTACCTGAATAGTCAGGCTTTTACGACGACGACTACTACTACTACTACTACTACTACTACTACTACTACCACTCCATTGTATCACATTTTATATATCCTCTCAGTGTTCTATCATTATGTTTAAGACTACAAAAAATGGTCTCCATATGTGCATAGATAGTTTGTGACTCTTCTCAGGACTCCCCATTTAGAGTAGATGTTATTCTGTATAGCTATGGTTTATATAGAGTAATTGTGCTTCAGTAAGACGCCACACAAAAACATCACTAATCTGAAATCGGCCTAAGAAAAATAAGAATACAGCCATAATGCGAGTTAAGATATTATTTGATCCTAATAAGTTGAATTCCTTTAATTCAGAATTAAGAGGGCTCGGCAGGTGCCGGATCACCAAATAATTATAGGAAAGTATATAAAATGTACTTGCAAAGGTAAAGAACCTGAAGTGAGACAATATTACAGAACAGAAAGGAGTGACTACTCAGTCTTCAGCGTCTGGTCTTGTGAAATATATTAATGACAGGTAGGTAATGATAAATGGAACCATACAGTATACATATATAAATAAATGTAGTATGCTGCTGCATGTACTGGGTTGTCATATTTACACTCTAAAACCCACACAGATCCTATCTTGTCCCTTATTGTTTTCAGCATATTCTGCTGATGATTCGTGATAAAACTGAACTTCTATTAGTCTAATGATTAGTAGACAGAAATGGACCTGTGCATCACACGGCAAACTGAGATCTCAAGGTCACAAGATCCCTAATTCCCTATTTAACATATTATTTCCTGCTTAGTTCTGTATTTGTAGATATAACTGACCAGTCTTAACATGATATAAAGTATGTACTGTATATAAAACTGTTGTTCATATACTGTACCTCAGCACAAGTCTCACATCCATAAGCACTATGTTGATCAGTTCTGGGATGAGTCATACGCGACTTACATTAAAGTCTTCGCAGGCAAAGCGGCATGGGACTTGTGTCCAATTATCCAGCATATTTGGACTTTTTGTGACACGATCATTATTGGTATTAGTCTTGAGACTATATTGGTACATTTTCATATTAGTAGTTGCACTGTTGGGGTAGGGACAAACAGGGCAGATATGCTGCGTAAAAGCACACAGCGTATCCGTTCTGGATGCCGCAGGGAATTCTACCTGAAAAACCGCACCAAATTGTGGTGCAGTTTTTCAGGCGGAATGTCCGCTGCAGAAAAACTGCAGGAAAAAAAACCTTTATACTTACCAACCAGGCATTGTCATGGCGATGCATCCTGGCCGGCCTTCAGGGATGATGCTGTAGTCCATGTGACCGCTGCAGCCTTTGATTGGCTGCAGCAGTCACATTGAATGAAAGGTCATCCCAGGAGGCCAGGCTGCGTTCTGTCACTATGACAATGGTTGGGGGTAAGTATAAGCTTTGATTTGCTATTTTTTCTAATTTACGACAGAATTGCAGCATTTCCACAGCAAAAGTAGCAACACATGGGTTTTTTCCTCTCCGGTGAATTCAATGGGTAAAACACGCAACAGAAGAGCAGCGATTCCGCAGGATACATTGACATGCTGTGGATTTGAAAATGCACCGTAGGTCAATTTATGAACGGTTTCTTGGCAGATTTTGTTCCGCTGTGTGGATGAAATATGTTCAAATATCATCCATGCTGCTGCTATTGTAGTATGCTGCAGATTTTCCACAATGAAATATGTTGCGGAAAATCTGCAGTGTATATGCTGTGTGTGTTCCTATCCTTGAAGTCTCCAGATCAGTCTATGATAACATTCTGTAAGCATTAACATCCACAGTTCTTAGCCACTATATATATATTTTACTTGTAGATCATTTTACAAAAAATTACCCCTTCTGTGACCTACTCACAGTATATCAATAGGTCTCGAGAGCTGTGGTATGGTTCAATTTCTTGCATTCTTAATTTTTACACCAAACAATTTAGCTGTAAATTACAATTTCATCATTAACAATTTTTCTTGCAAATTTCTTGATTTATAGATTTAGTGGAAATGAAATGTTATGTCCATAGTGATGGTCTACTTTTTTTAAAAAATTATGGAAATATAGAACATTATAGAATAAATCACTTATATACTCCATGCCAATTGCACTTTGTCAGCAAATGTGCAATACATTAGGCGATTTTATTCAAAAATACAGTCTTTGGTCGAAAATGTATACCAGACATATGCTTTGCAAGAACTGCGTATTTACCACTTACAAACTGTAAAAGCTAAACAGAGAGAGACGGAAAGTAAAAAGGGAGACGTCTCTTTAGAGAAGAAGGAAGCAGATCATGGAAAATGAAATGATGGAAGCACCTTGAGCAGTGGGAAGATGCTGAAAGTCAAAGACCCGATCATTTATATGTAACTGTCTGTCAAGAGTTACCGCTACCATTGGGTCTATGTTCTGCTATTTACGCTGGAAAACATTGGTAAGTTAGACGTTATTAATGCTCTCCTCTAAGTACTGGGCTATATACTCTTCTTAATATTAGTTTTTTTGTGATGCAATATAACCTCAAAAGTTCTCTGTCCATTATCTTATAACTGCGTAAAAACACAGTGACATAACCAGTGTATATTTTTTTAATTTTTCATATGAGACAGCAAAATTTAAATAGTACTATTCATACATTAAGAGACTGAACTCTAAAAGGGTTTCGCCACTACATCAGGCGTATATGTCTTTACCCTTATAACACCTTTTTCACTCTTCTCTGCAGGACTTCTCCCATGCTGCACCTATTCTATGAAACTCACTGCCCCAAACCATCAGACTTGCTCCTAACGTTCACAGTTTTAAGTGTGGCTTAAACACTAATTTCTACAAAGAGTAGAAAGGCGTTTTCGCCGCAAAAGTCGCAACACATAGCTCTTTGTTGTGGGTTTTACCTCCTTATTGAATTCAATGGGAAAAACCCGCAACAGAAGAGCAACGATTCCGCAGCATGAATTGACATGCTGCGGCCTAAAAAAAACATACCGCAGGTCAATTTATGCATGTATTTTCCAAAGATTTGTTTCCACTGTGTGTGGATGAGATTTATTCAAATCTCACCCACACTGCTACTACTGTAATACGCTGCAGATTTTCCGCAATGAAATACGTTGAGTAAAATCTGCAGTGTTTACGCCTAGTGTGTTCAGACCCTTATAAAGTGGTTGTCCTATAAACTGATTGTCGCAGGTCTAGCAGTTGCACATTTGCAGTATTACATTTCCATTCAATATATGGTCGAACTGAGTCATCCATAGTGAGAGCTGCTGTTTGAGTAAGGGGGACTACCCTACGATTATATACCCTAATAGGGCAGGGGTTGTTGTAATGGGACAACTCCTTTATATACACCATTTCTGCTGAGGACTGATGAAAAACGTAACACATTTTGTAAAACCACTTCAGCGTAGTAAGAAACTTATAATGCAGCAATAAACTGTCAATTATACTGCACAAAATAATGCTCTTCAGTTGTTTTTCAGTTTTTTTTTAATGTAATAACAGAATTTTGGTGTTATCTGGATCTGGAAACACAATTGCTCCTTGCAGCCATAACAAAGCTGACAAGGATGCAGAGGGTTAATTTGAAAAGGCAGCGCTCCTGCTTTCAAGTTCAAGCACTGACATGATTGTTCATTTGGGATTCCCTCGGAATGAGTCATTGTTAGTACAGAGACTCCCTATTGAAGGAGCAGGATAATGCTCTGCCTCTTGAGGGTACAACAGCTGAGATTTTGTCTTGCAAGAGGCACGGATTAATGTCAGACCTGGAGCTAAAACCAGTCTAAGGTGTAATAGCGCACAATCATCTCCAATAACTTTCTCTTCCAGTGTATATTTTTCCTGGCGTTCACTGCCAGTGTAATAGTACAGACTGTTAATATGACTAGAAGCGAAGTGTCTGTTGTCAATAGAAAACACTATGAACTGATCTTCACGAAAAATCTATTGGTGCAAAGTGTTCTGTTACAGATATGTAGCATTTCTCCTCGCTCTTTGCCATTTTATTAATCACTAATGCAAAGTTTCGAAGGAAAATTCCACTTTTGCTCAACAAATTGACAACATCCCACAGTATAAGGGCTCATGCACACCATCGTTGTTTTGTTCAGCGTCCTATCCTATTTTTTTGCGGATAGCATAATGAGCCATTCATTTCTATGGGGCCATGCACACATCTGATTTTTTTGTGCATCCGTGTGTCCATTCCGCAAATTATAGAACAGGTCCTATTCTTGTCCGTATTTGTGGTCCATCTCACTCATTCTAGTGTATGTGTCAGCAAAAAAAATGGAAGCCAGTAGGATCCATGTTTTGCAGTCCGCAAACTGAAATGTTCATGTGCATGATGCCTAAGGGTATGTTCACACGACAGCGTCCGTAACGGCTGAAATTACGGGGATGTTTCCGCCTGAAAACATCCCCGTAATTTCAGCCGTAACGGCATGTGCAGGCGCTTGAACGCCGCATCCATTACGGACGTAATTGGCGCTGCTATTCATTGGAATCAATGAATAATGGCTCCAAATAAGCCCAAAGAAGTGACAGGTCACTTCTTTGACGCGGGCGTCTATTTACGCGCCGTCATTTGACAGCGGCGCGTAAATTACGCCTCGTGTGAACAGACAAACGTCTGCCCATTGCTTTCAATGGGCAGATGTTTGTCAGCGCTATTGAGGCGCTATTTTCGGACGTAATTCGGGGCAAAAACGCCCGAATTACGTCCGTAATTAGTGCGTGTGAACATACCCTAAGGGTATGTTCACACGAGGGCCTCCGTAACGGCTGAAATTACGGGGATGTTTCCGCCTGAAAACATCCCCGTAATTTCAGCCGTAACGGCATGTGCAGGCGCTTGAACGCCGCGTCCATTACGGCCGTAATTAGCGCTGCTATTCATTGGAGTCAATGAATAACGGCTCCAATTACGGCCAAAGAAGTGACAGGTCACTTCTTTGACGCGGGCGTCTATTTACGCACCGTCATTTGACAGCGGCGCGTAAATTACGCCTCGTGTGAACAGACAAACGTCTGCCCATTGCTTTCAATGGGCAGATGTTTGTCAACGCTATTGAGGCGCTATTTTCGGACGTAATTCGGGGCAAAAACGCCCGATTTACGTCCGTAAATAGTGCGTGTGAACATACCCTAAATCTGCAAAAATGTTTCAGTTTGTTACAGATATTCTGCATTCTAGACAAAAGACAAGAATTGGGAATTCAAAGTTCTTCTAAATTGCTGTTACCAGAGATCAATGCATTTTAGGACCCAGATGTCAGACACTCGAAGCTAAACTGATAACCAAATGAATGTCTACAGAAACAGATAAACTGCATACAGATTGCAAGGAGGAAACAGCTACATTTTATTTTCACTTTGGGTATAAAATACCTAGACGTAATTGAAATACGCTATGAAAAGTATATACATAAATACAAAGTTAACTTCTTTTTTTTTTTACTGAAATGTTCAAAAGTGACGCTTTAGTGGTTTCTGTATACACTGCACTTTTTGGAGCATTTTTGCATCTGCAGTTATTTATCACAATGTCTAGATGTTGCACGATAGGGAATGGGATTTTATAAAATCTCTCTTACACAATATGGTGAAAACCGCAGAATGCCTTATTTGACACCACTTTGACTAAAATGAGGGAAAAACCATAACATTGATAACCGCAAGAGATAAGCGAATTTCCCGTCCGCTGCAAATCGCAAGTGCCTGATTATCCTGAAAACAGCTCATTGATCGGTGCTCATTTGCTCCTTTCACATGGAGCGATGTATGGGCACGAGCGCTTGTTACTCGTTTACACAGGGAGATCTGCTGCCGACAACGATAATATTTTACTTTTTAAAACGATATGATCAGCAAATGAACGAGTGTCTGATGATCTCTTCCCTTTTTACAAAGGGCATTTATCGGCAACGAGCGTTCTATGAAGGAGCGTTTGCCTGATAATTGCCTGGTGTAAAATGGCCTTTACTCTATGATGTTTTCTATAACTGTATCCAACCCCTTTCAAAGTGACAGCAACATATATGGGTAGATGGAGGGATAACTGCAGTGCATTTTGGGAAGGCGGCTTGCAAGGCATTATGGGGAAGCCCGTTCAGGGTCATATGATCCTTTTTTTACTCTGTTACTCTGTAAAGTGGCCTGCACTTGCCTGCAGCCACTATTTTGCAGTGATTCGTGAACTGCAAACCCCAAAAGATTCGAAATTCGCAGAAATCAAAACTTTTGGGAAATTTGGACCAAAATCAATGCGATCTCTAACAACCGCCTTTAAAACAGTAGTTGTGAGGACAGGGGGTTGTGCAGTACCGTTATGTGGTTTTCTAGAGAAGCAATACTAGGAACAATTTCCTATGGATCAGTGGTTAGCACTCTTGCTTTGCACACGAGGGTCCTGGTTTGGAATCTGACCAAGTGCAACATATACATGGAGCATGTATGTTCTTGCTTTGCTTGCATGAGTTATATGCCATACAACAAAAATAACTGATAGGTTGATTGGCTTCCTATGAAATCGGCCCTAGTGTGTATGTGCGTGCATGCGTGCGTGAGGGATTTGGATTGTGAACCCCATTCTGGATATATATAGATGTAATGATGAAAAATCTCTGTATAGCTCTGTGGAATATGTTGGCGCTATATAAGCAATAAACAGGAAATAAACATAACACTGTGGTTTCTAGTGCAACATATATCAACTCCCATTCACTGACATAACACATCTGGCTACTCCAGTAAAACTTTAAAGAGGACCTGTCACTAGGTCATATAAGTTTAACTGGTTTACTGACCTGAACAGCGGTGTCTCCCTGTTTCAGCATTGTTTTTCTTTTTCTGGTACACCCGCTTCATATCCCACTGTTGTGTTTGCTCCCTATTTGCTAATATGCTGTAGTACGCAAACAGGGTGGAGCTAGCTTCACTGCCTCTGAGGCAGCTTGAGGGTAGTTCACGCCCTATTGGCCAACTACAGTAAATTAGCATATCAGGAGCCAACACAACAGTGGAATATATCTCTGAAACGGGGGGGGGGTCCAAAAAAAAAAAGTAAACCAGTTCAACTTATATAGCCTAGTGACAGATCCTCTTAAATATATCAGTGGATACTGCTTAAATGGCTATTAGGGTATGTTCACACACACTAATTACGGACGTAATTCGGGCGTTTTTGCCCCGAATTACGTCCGAAAAATGTGCCTCGATAGCGTTGACAAACATCTGCCCATTGAAAGCAATGGGCTGACGTTTGTCTGTTCAAACGAGGCGTATATTTACGCGCCGCTGTCAAATGACGGCGCGTAAATGGACGCCCGCGTCAAAGAAGTGACCTGTCACTTCTTGGGGCGTAATTGGAGCCGTTATTCATTGACTCCAATGAAAAGCAGCGCCAATTACGTCCGTAATGGACGCGGCGTTCAAGCGCCTGCACA
Organism: Rhinoderma darwinii; assembly: GCF_050947455.1. Classification (NCBI taxonomy): domain Eukaryota; kingdom Metazoa; phylum Chordata; class Amphibia; order Anura; family Rhinodermatidae; genus Rhinoderma; species Rhinoderma darwinii. The sequence continues at coordinate 134,417,810 of NC_134691.1, read as the reverse complement.
TGCCGCTACGGCTGAAATTACGCGGATGTTTCCTCCTGAAAACATCCCCGTAATTTCAGCCGTTACGGACGCTGTCGTGTGAACATACCCTTAGCAATAACTGCATAATGAATTTGAGTATTTTTACACTGTGCCCATTGATTATGGGGATGATTATTATGTCTCAAAAATCCAGTTCACATGATTCTGCAATTGACGTCAATCAGAAAAGGCCAATGAGGAGCAAAGAAAAGAATATATATATATATATATATATATATATATATATATATATATATATATATATATATATATATATATACATATATATATATATATATATATAATTATTTTTTTTTGTTTAATTTTTCTGCCTTTAATATCATCGTTTACGGAGGATATAATACAAGCCTGCACCATAGTGAATGCACAGTGGAGTCTGAGGTTTGATGGTCAAGAGTAATTGTCAACTAGTCAAATTCCTATATCATTAGTCCCTAGTAATCTGTAGAGCAAAATAAACAAAATGACCACGGCATCTAAACAAAACACACCGATATGATTCAAAAATGTATTGTTCTCCAGGACCAAAATGGTAACATATGTGAGGTCCACATATTAATAAAGGAGCCTCTGCATGCGCACATGTAAAACAGGTGATAGGCCTGTGATCTGTAAGGGCGTCTGTGATTGCAATCCTCAGTCAACAGGATGTTATGAAAACTTGCCACTGTACCATATGTAAAACCTTTGTGATCGCACTGGTTAATAAAGGGGGCTGGTGACCTCTTTTTGGTTAATTACTCACCCACTGCTAGGCTTTTAAAGTTCACTGCTACAGATTATAATTACCCATTAAAATGTTGATTTTTTTTTTTTTTATACAACGGCAAAATAGCAAGCGACAACAATTGATTCTGCCTACTATGATTATTTTATTTTCTATGGAAGCATTCATTATTTTGCTCGATTTTACTAAGTGTTTATAATAATGACTAACCTCCTCTAATTCTATTAGCTGAAGCCCACTAGGAATGTTATTAACTTTTATGTTAATTTTAATTTTCAAAGAACAAACCTCCTTAGTCTTCAGAAGAAAAGCGGAACCCCCAGCAGCTATATGCAGGGTGTCGGGTACCTGCTTCTGTTGTTTTTACTCTTGAAGGTAACAAGAAAACACCCTGCTGTCGGAGATACTGCAGATGGCTAATTAACTAAAATTACTATTATTATATATTTTATTTCAATTGCATTTAAGTGGCTGCACACAAAATACAATTAAAACAAGAGTTACTGTAGAATGATGCATCACCATTGGATACTCGAGCATTTTTTTGTCTAACATTAATTGGCATTACAACTCAAGTCCAGGATATTTAAAAGGCCATTGTTTTAAAAGACCAGACCTATAGCTCAACTAAGGAAGTCCTCACCTCTGTTCCTTTATTCTGGCTTTAGTGCCTGTTGAGTGAGCTGAATGGAAGTTTATTCCAGAATAGGCTTATTTAATTATAACACAATATAATTATTCACAATATATGTTGTCAAAAACCACTTAATAGCATCACACTGCTCAAAACAATTTGAAAAGTTCAGACTGAGATGAAATTTATGTAATTTATATACAATAAAATGTATCTATTAAACAGCTCCTTAAAACAAGTTCTATGACCGAAATAAACAAAAGACGTCTTGTTGGAGCAAAATAAATACTAAAAAGTTATATAAAATATCCAAACAAATTATCTTGGTTTGCATAGCCTTTTTTACAGACCACTAATTATTAATCATTGTGTAGATAAATTTATTATTACCAGAATTAGAAAAATTCTAAATCTTTGGTTATACAGAATTTTTATAGCCAGAATATAAAAAAGTGCAACAATATCTTAACACTTTCCACTAAGCAATATACTATCTAAACCACGCTGATAATGAGAAAAAGCAGAGCACAACTGATCAGTGCATATACTATCTGTGCTGAGGTGATGAAATATCCAGTGCAACAATGTAACCTGTGCAATAATATGTAGATAACAAAACAATCGGAAGAAGCATTATAGGATAAAGAAATGCATATATACAGTATAAGTATTATATATATATATATATATATATATATCTAATTATAACATGGTGGAGTCCCTAGGCCAAGGGTATAGAGTAAGGCGATAGATGTAGATTTTGCTTTAGCAGCCCTGACATTAATGTATGTCGGGCCTGGTAGACCCTTAACCAAAGGCTGAAAAAGGGGAAGACAAGGACCAAAGGGGATAGATTTTTCTTGTATGATCCTTTTGTTTGGTAAGGAGATAATTAGAATACGTGTCTAGGAACCACCTAATTCTTCATGCTCTATTGAGGGACTTGGACCTGGTAGTTCTCGTTCAGCCAACATTTATTTTGTTTATGGCCAACTTAAGGTTCATCTATTAACACATGACATTTTTATCTCCATGACATCTTTATAGCTGTCGAAGCTCTATTTTTCAGACATAGAGCTCCAAACGTGTAAGAATAGAATTAAATGATATTCTGTCTGCCTATACTTGCAATTATTGGGCGCTTAGGAGCCTAGTGCATACTGTTTTATCATTGTGTTAAATGTATGAAGTAAGCTCCTAAGCTCCCCCTAGTGGCAGCTGCAAGCAGTCAGAATTTTATCATTTAACTTTATGTCTATGCAGGGATATGGAAATCAGTATCAGAAAAACAAAATTCAACAACTATTGTGAGCCTGAGTTCCGGTTTACTGAAAAGCACAGTGAGCACAGACAGGTCAGAGTGAAGATCACGTGGGCAGCACCGGACCCGAAAACTACAAGATGCAGGAATCTGTAAGTATTTCTGCACACAGCACCCCACTGAAACACCAATGTACAAATGGAGGGGGCAATAAAAGAAAAACGTAGAGTGCTTCTTTAAGTTGGAAGGAATGTCAGTCTTTGATAACAGATACTACACATTTATTCTTGAAAGTCCTAGTCTGAAGGCATTTTATTCTCTCACTTTCTTTATCATGAGTACTGTATATGACACATAGCAGGTTGAGAAATGAATGAATGTACTCTTTCACCTGTCTGTTCTGTGTGGCCAGGTGGCAAATACAAGAATACATTTAAACAATAACATATTGAGGCGTAAGAAGTCACAAGTGAACAATATTTGTTCAATCTGCAGAACATATAATTGACAAACCTGGTGCTTTCTCAACAAATATGACTTTGGAATCTTGATGGAAGTTGTGCCCAGTCACAATAATTTTCTTCCCACCAGTCACTGGAAAGCTGTCAATACTTTGCTTTTCTACCAAAGGCAATTCTTGAGCAGAACGCTGAGCTACAAAGAAAATGAAATATAATACAGTCGTCACTCATCAGGTTTTCAAATGTCCTGAGTAAATCTAGTAATATTCCCAATATAGATTACACACAAGTGCTCAAGACGTGGTGACACAATGCAATAGATATGCTATCAGAACAGGGTGTCTACACATGTTACTATGTTGCTGGATTTTGTTGCTTGATAACTTTTGATGGCCTGCTAGCTTTCCTGTCTTCTATGTGTACTCAGTAGTACAATATAAACATGTTACAACTAGCCGTAACTCATGGGCTATCCTTACCAAACTAGGTCTGTGCTGTGTTCTTAAAGAGGCTCTTTCACCTCATTATAAGTGCCCTATCTCCTATATAAGGAGATCGGCGCTATAATGTAGGTGACAGTAATGCTTTTTATTTAAAAAAAACAATCTGTTTTCACCACTTTATTAGCGATTTTAGATTTATGCTAATGAGTTGCTTAATGCCCAAGTGGGCGTTGTACAGGGGAGTGTATGACGCTGACCAATCAGCGTCATGCACTCCTCTCCATTCAATCAGACAGTGCATAGGGATCCTTTTAGATCGCTATGTGCTGTCTTATACTAACACATTAACAATACTGAAGTGTTTAGACAGTGAATAGACATTCCACGGGATGTCTATTCACAATCTCTGCACTTCGTTACTCTGTCTATGGTAGTTACAGCAGAGGACGCGTAATCTCGCGAGATTACGCAGTAAATTACAGGTTACAACGAGATTACGTCTCCTCTGCTGTAACTACCATAGAAACAGTAACGAAGTGCAGAGTTTGTGAATAGACATCCCGTGGAATGTCTATTCACTGTCTAAACACTTCAGTATTGTTAATGTGTTAGTATAAGACAGCACATAAGGATCTAGCAGGATCCCTATGCACTGTCTGAATGAATGGAGAGGAGTGCATGATGCTGATTGGTCAGCGTCATACACGCCTCTGTACAACGCCCACTTGGTCTAAAGTAAAAACACGCCCACTTGGGCATTAAGCAACTCATTAGCATAAATCTAAAATCGCTAATAAAGTGGTGAAAACAAATCGTTTTATTAAATAAAAAGCATTACTGTCACCTACATTACAGCGCCCAACTCCTTATGTAGGAGATACGGCACTTATAATGTCGTGACAGAGCCTCTTTAAGAACATTTGGGACTCCAGGAGTTGTTAGAATGCATGCTCTGCTGTTTGTGGTTTAAACACCATAAATAACATAAATACACTTAAGGCCCTATTAGAGGGAGCGCTTTGCGTACAAATTTTTATATAATCATTCGAATGTAAGATATAATCGCCACATGCAATAGCGTGCAACGATCGAACGACAAGAGATAAATCGTTGGTTTTCCGTAGATCGGCCACATCTTCCTGAATTAAAGATTATCATTCGTTGCCACCACATCCCCTCGTCTAATGAGAAATCTTCCATTTGTTAACAGTTCAGAGATAAGGAGTGGGCGATCTAGTAACGATCCCAGTAACGACTGACCAGCGAAAATCTTTAGCAATTATTGTCACGTGTAATAGACCGTCTTTCAAACGCACATGACGCACATAACAATCATATTAAAATTATTTTTGTCTGCATTAGTTGCTATGCATGAGGTTCTATGTGCATTACGTAGGGAATATTAATGTAAGAGCTGACTTACAACACTCAATTGGATTGGATGCCACTTGAAGAGTCAGAGTCCTCCCATTGGCTTGTGGAATGTGTGCACGGAACACCAGTCGCACTCTGGTGTTCTTTCTTCCTATGTCAGTTTCTCCTTTCCGCAACTCAATGTCTGAATTGCGCAACTTTAATATACCTGCACAATCAATACTGTTACAAGAAAAAAGAAATTAGAAATGAGATTCTCACTACAAGAATTAAACATGAAAATGACTATGAATTGTATTATCTGTAACTTAGACAGTTCTAGAACTAGCGTGTCTGGCAAAGCATGTTGGGAATTACAACCTGTCAACAACAGGCGTTTCACGCCAGACTTTCAACAATGTCCTGGCCACACAGTGGTAAATGGGAGCAGAGTGTAACATAGAAAGGCCGGATATATCAGTGTTATACGAAAGCTCATCTTTCAAATCATTTGAGGGTTTCACTAAAACAAGATTGAGCTGTATTTCAAGCCACGGGGGGATTTGATGTTATCAATGTTGAAAGGCACCTGTCAAAAATCTTTGAATAAATAAATAAGTGTATTATTAGTAGGAAAAGGCGAAATAATTTTTTTTTACCCGTCGGCATCAGTGTGTTCACCATTCCATGCTTACGTGGAAACTAGCTTTTTAGTGAGTGAGAAAACACAGATTTCCCAAGTCCCCCCAGTTATAAACATATGTGAAGTAGTATTGTTATGAACTCCCAAGTAAACTAAAATACTGAAGTCTTCAAAATCGAAGGTGTTATTCAGACGGTCGTGTTTGGTCTGTGATATGCGGACCGTGTGTCGGCTGTATTTCCCGGACCAACCACAGTTCAGGGAGCCGGACTGCTAGCATTATAGTTATTCCCTGTGGGAATACTGTCCTGTACTGTAATCATGTTTTCAGTTGAGAATACCCCTTTAAAGAGGCTCTGTCACCAGATTTTGCAACCCCTATCTGCTATTGCAGCAGATAGGTGCTGCAATGTAGATTACAGTAACGTTTTTATTTTTAAAAAACGAGCATTTTTGGCCAAGTTATGACCATTTTTGTATTTATGCAAATGAGGCTTGCAAAAGTCCAAGTGGGCGAGTTTAAAGTAAAAGTCCAAGTGGGCGTGTATTATGTGCGTACATCGGGGCGTTTTTACTACTTTTACTAGCTGGGCGTTCTGACGAGAAGTATCATCCACTTCTCTTCAGAACGCCCAGCTTCTGGCAGTGCAGACACAGAGCGTGTTCTCGAGAGATCACGCTGTGACGTCACTCACTTCCTGCCCCAGGTCCTGCATCGTGTCGGACGAGCGAGGACACATCGGCACCAGAGGCATCAGTTGATTCTGCAGCAGCATCGGCGTTTGCAGGTAAGTCGATGTAGCTACTTACCTGCAAACGCTGATGCTGCTGCAGAATCAACTGTAGCCTCTGGTGCCGATGTGGCCGACACGATGCAGGACCTGGGGCAGGAAGTGAGTGACGTCACAGCGTGATCTCTCGAGAACACGGCTGTGTCTGCACTGCCAGAAGCTGGGCGTTGTGAAGAGAAGTGGATGATACTTCTCGTCAGAGCGCCCAGCTAGTAAAAGTAGTAAACACGCCCCGATGTACGCACATAATACACGCCCAGTTGGACTTTTACTTTAAACACACCCACGTGGACTTTTGCAAGCCTCATTTGCATAAATACAAAAATGGTCATAACTTGGCCAAAAATGCTCGTTTTTTAAAAATAAAAACGTTACTCTAATCTACATTGCAGCGCCTATCTGCTGCAATAGCAGATAGGGGTTGCAAAATCTGGTGACAGAGCCTCTTTAAATGTTTTTGCTGTTTACCATAACTCACAATACAACTTTACTGTATGGGTACCTACAAGTACAGGGAAACCCAATATGTATATGTTTTTTACTGTTAACCCCTTAATGACTAGGCCTGAAAAGGCTTTAATGACGAGCTAAATATTTTCGTTTTTGCCTCCCTGCCTTTCGACAACCATAATTTTTTTCACTTTTTCATTGACGTGGCTACATAAGGCCTTGTTTTAAGCAGAAGAAATTTTAATTTTTTCTGTGCGTTTGGGGGGGCTGTTAGAAAAAATTTACTGCGTAAGTTATATAATTTATTTTTGCAGCGTGAATATAGGAAAAAGCGATTTTCTGAATGTTTATTGTTTATTTTTTATCCCGTAGACGTTTCACGCTAAATAACCTGTTAAATTAATTCTTCTGGTTATTATGGTCATGTAGATCCCTAATATGTGTACGTTTTTTGTTTTTATGTAATGCATGGGTAATAAAATATATTTTATATATACATAAATATATATATATATATATTATATATGTATGCTAAATAATAACTTATTTTTTTGGACTTTTTTATTATCATTTTTTGTTACAATTTTTTTTATCCCAAGAGGGGATAATAAAGTGTGCCCTAACAGCAGGCTTATAGAAGAGACAGCCCTGGGGTCATTTCTAGGTCCCCAGGGCTGACTGCAGAGGTTTCCCCGAGTCTGCAAAAGTCGAAAAAGGGAGTCTCTTTGATCATCCCAACTGTTAGTTACAGCTCCTGCTTAGAGGATGAGCGCTCACTGGAGCGCTCATTAACATTTTCTACAGCGACGCCAAAAGACATCCCTGTAAACTGGGGACCTTCGGGTGTTTGTTAAGGAGTTAAATCATATTTTTTTTTTATAGAAATTATTTATTAGAGAAATCGTGTTGATTGTATTTTTTCTTTTGCAGTGTAATTTTATTTAATCATAAACCTTATTTAATTATTCTTAACATTTATGTTTAGTCCCATTAGTGTCATATGTAATGTAATGCCCGGTGCGATCACCAGAACGTACATATACGTTGTGATACGTCCCATGACCTACATGTACATGATGATGCGGGAATTTTCAGTGTGCAGACTTGAAAACCGCGTCACTGGAAAAAAAAATGACATGTCGCTTTTTGACATGGTTTTAGCATGACAACCAAGTCAGATGAGTACCATTGAATGGGGATTCTCGGCCAAATCAACATCAGATTTTTCCACATGAAAAATCTGCCATGTGAACAAGGCCCAAGAAATCAACCCCACTATAAACTCCATATTACTAATATGTGAGTCCTATGTTTCCTATTCAATTCCATTTTTCTTCATCAAAAATAGAAATTGATCTGAGCTGAAGAAACAAAATAAACCCCATTTTTAGTAATGTTTCCTGGTTCCCTTTGCGCGGATCCTCCTTGTGTGTGGTGAAAAGGAAGTGATTCAGATATAGTTGAAGGAGCCCTAAGATTGAAAACTAATTGCAACCTACAAGGCCTACCCTATGAAATTCCATGCAGGGCGGGTGGTTTCAGAATGCACCCCCCCCCCCCCCATCGGTCCTTGAAAATGAGTATGATTCTTGCCAAATGGACAATCATTAATTTAGATGTCCCCTTCTGTACCTTTTCCCACCAATCCCTAGTATTCTTATTTATACATGGAAACACTGATTGTTAAAAAATTTAAAGACAACTTTTTTTGCTTTGAAAAAAAAAATGCGGCTCCTGCATGCATTGGTACAATACAGGAAATATGTTCTCACAAAAAACTTTCTGAACATTAATTATTATCAATACTAACATTTTAGCAAGAACCCCTTGTGATGTTATCAAATGTTTTTATTCTTTATTAGGATTCTTGGAGTTTGTATTATCCAAGAAGCAATACTTTATAACATCTTAAAAAAAATGTGGCCAGCCCTATAGTGAGAAATCCTGACCATGTTTTTTTATGCAGCATAGTTCTTTTAACATTTACATATTATAAGAACCGGATCCTGATATTTTTGCTATTTCAATACATCCCCTGTCAATATTCAGCTCCTTCTATGATTTACATTCATTAAAAAAAATGGAGCTTTTTAACAATATTCAATGACTAAGGTTAGCAACAATAAAATTTGCTAGGGGAAGAATCGCCCACCTATAATGTAATGTACAGTGCAAATTGCATGAAATGTGAATGTGTCACTAATTAGAGAAGTTGTTGGCATGCCTTAAACCTCGGCTGATATTAATGACTCATTAAAATGTCTTTTAACTGTTACATAGTCCATGTTTTAGAAGTTAGAAACAGTAGACTTGCACAATTTCAATAGACAGTTAAAGTCAATCACATTGGGAATTTGCGAATCGCATCACTATTGATATACAGTATACCAGATCATTTATCAGATGTGAGATAACTGAGCATTAAATATAACATTAAGCTACAATATTTAACTTTATTATTTTTATCCTACTGTGTCCGTTAGTTCTATTTTACACATATAGGAGCATGGGAAATAGTGGTACGGTTGGGAAAACTGCAGTAAAAATTAAAATGTTTTCTATGTGTTTCTCTTTTCTTTCATAGGAACTACTGAAATCTGAGTAATGAAGCAGCTTTGACTTAATTTTTTCCTTGTCGTATTTTAGTAAATATTATTGCAGTCCATAAAATATAAGAGAGATAAAATATATACATATAAGTCTGAGTCTGATTGTAGTTTGCTATAAGTATCTGAAACACTGAGTGCCAGCAGTTGGACTGCTGTAATTGTTTGACTAATTAAAAATAAGTTATATATACGTTGTAATCACTTTTTATATTAAAAGCAGGACACTTGCTAAACCTAATGTAATAATATTGTGTAAATTTGTGACAGTAGTCTAATCACATACTCATAAAAGCAGGGCTCTTCGAAATACAAGATCCAATAAGTGCCATGCTATAAACTACGCTGCTCTACACTGGGGCTAATGTAGATATTTGCAGCTGTGTAACTGAGATGTGATTTATAAAAAACAACAGACATGGGCTAAAACGCTATAACCAAAAGCAATCAGTTGTCAGAAATGTGGTTTATAGTTTATGGAGCTGGTAAAATGGGGAGAGGTACTTCAAAAAGGAACATTGAAAGAGTGGATTGGGAAAAGCTGGGCCAAATTCTGGAATTTACATAACAAAGCATTCCCATATTGAGTCTAACAAAAAGTTACAATTACAAGAAAAGGCCTGGCAAGCAGGTGGCTCAAGGCTTACATGGCTTTCATATTGTTCTCAGGCAACAGTGGGATTTCCAAGACTTTGGTGTTGGAGATGATGGTTTCATGGCTTGTGGTGGATACGGTCTTGCCAGTGATGCGATGGACTTGATAGAAGGCATGAGGTCGCAGCAGGCGATCGTCTGCCGTGCCGATGAACAGCTGGATGGTAAGTGGATCACTTTCTAAATACCCATGTAGCTGGCAAGAGAACAAAAAGGTTCAGGCATGAAAATATAAAAAATAATCAGTACAGGTGCTGAGTGTTAGGCCATCGGTTTGCCCAGCAATATTGGTGTAATAAAAAAGGTGTAAGTTAGAAAAATGTCTCATTATTCCAGTGACCTGAGGCGGTGGAGTTAGATTTAATCTTTATATGAACCGCTGCATGCTCTTAGTACAGTCTTAGGCACAGTCTTCATCTCTCCTGGGTTGGGGGAGCTCACATTTCAGGTGATGGAAGCAGACACTGAGTAAATAGATCTGACTTTTTACAAACTCTAATCTATATTCAATATGAATTCTAAGCATTTTTGACCAACAGTAAAGACCTTCAATACCAAGCTGAAAAAAATTGCCAGTGATATTCAATAAAACAAACTGATTTTCTGTATTAAATAAGGTACAATTCATATGAAGCCGAAATATATTTAAAATGTAATTATTCTTGGATTACTCACCAATAGTATTATATATTTGCCAGCATATGTGGTGTATAAGGAATACAGATACAGTATATCTAACTGTTAATTATTTTATGTTTAGTCTTAAAGGGTTTTCTTCAAACACAATGGGAGGCTTCAACTGAACAAGTGATGTCCAGGGGTCTTTATGCCCGCTAAGCTACATTGTTTATGCATGTTTACAAAAAACAAAGCATAACAGCACACCAATAGTTAAGGCTTTGAACAATAGATTCTGTTCATGTAACAGTTGTTGGTCTGATGACGTCAAAGGTCTGATGATGTCAAAGGCCAGTTGACTTCATAAGTGCTATGATGATGTCCTAGGTGTGATGAAGTCACAATGGGCATCTCAGTGACATTGTCTGCTGTGTCCCATAGAAGGCTAAAAACAAGTGATGACATCACAGGTGTCATGATGTCAAAGGAAATAGGTGCCATCTGTGTTCTAATGACTTCATAGGTCCACTATTGACATGGACATGCTTTTCTGTGGTTCTAGACAGGAATTGTATAATGTACAGTTACACAAAAAGTAGACAATCACTCTAAGAATGCCCTATTTCTTACCCATGATCTCATTAATGCGAATTACTTCTATCAATCTCTAAACATACAGACACAACTGGTTTGTAACAAGAAATGCATAGTTTGCATAAGCATATACTGCAAAATACTAGGAGTGAGCGAGTGTGATCAGACCTGTTCCCATACTATGCTCCCCGTATGTAGAGCAGCATAGTCTGATGGCAGATCCGCTAAGAAATACAGCAATTAAACACCATCATCACCAAAGTGAAAAAGTAACTACCCAAACAACAAAACAATTGATAAAATATAATGAATAATTCAGTTCAGCCAGGATTGATTAAAGCAAGGTAGGTTACATGTACAGGTACAGGTACAGGTACAGGTAGAATAAAGTAGTCACCACAATGTTTCTAAAAGAACACTATGCCACCATCAAAAGACATTTCAGAAGAAACATATAAATAGGTTTTAAAATGTGGACAAAGATTTTCCTAAGGATCTAGGACTCCTTCAAACTACAGCAAGAGCCATTATCTCTAAATGATGTATACTTGGAACAGTGGCCAGCCTGACGAATCAACTCATCCAAGAACTGCAGACCTCTACAATCTCAGCTGATTGTAGAGGTCTGCAGTTCTTGGATGAGTTGATGAAACGCCAGTCTTAGTACATCTGGCTCTTTGTGTTTCAGTTCCTCACCATTTTTAAGATCACTGCTTGATGTCTACAAATGGAAACATTCTTGCTTACATCCAAAGGCTGAAACTACTACAGTCCTAAGGGCACATTCAGGCGTGGCAGAATTTTCTGCAGCAAATGTTGGTGCAGATTTGGGGCAATTACCCAACGAATCTGCACCGACATTTGCATATTTGACAGGTAATTCAGACGTTGCAGAAAACACAGCGGACTTGCCACAGATTTCAGTTTTTGCATTGCAAAGGCTGAAATACACAGTGAAATTCCGCTTCTTCTCCGCAACAGACAGTGCATGCTGCGGACTGAAAGTTCCGCACCACAGCCTATGGTCCGCAGCGGAGTTTTCCGCAACGTCTGAACTAAGTTGCCTAAAAACGTATAGAAGCAAATGTAAAAAACGGCCGCTGGAGAATTCCACAGCAATTCCGCCACGTGTGAATGTGCACTAATACTTCTCACAGCTGAGCAGATTTACAGTTAAACTAGGGTTGTCACAATACCAGAATTTGGACTTCCATACCAATACTTTGTGTAGTATTGCTATTCTTCATACCAAAATAATAATTAATGACAGAATGATTTTTTTATTTCTTACTATTTGCATCCCAGCGTTCATAACTTTTTCATTTTTTGCTCAACGTAGCTGTATGAGACTGTTTTTTGCGGGACAGGTTGTACTTTATGAATGTGCCGATTTTCGGTGCATTACATTATTGTTTAATTTATATAAATTAAAATTTTGGCAAAAATGCAGAATAAAAGCAGTTTTTCTTTTCTTTCTTTTTTGTTTACAGCTTACACCGATCATCATAAATTACACTATAAATTTGGGTCTTACATTTTTGTAATGTTTATTTAAAAAAAATGTAATTTGTGTATTTTTTTTAATTTAACATTCCTTTTTTAAATAAATGTAACTTTTATATTTGTTAACTTTAATGTACTAGCATAAATCTATGCGCGCCGCACTAATGAGGCAGTAAAGACAGAGAACATCGGGGCATTTTGCAGTGTGTGCGCCATGTTCTCTGTCTTGAGTGCCAGCACCGCTGCTCATAAGTGCAGTGCCAGCCGCATCACATCATGCTAGTGACTTAATTCATGTTCAATATTACAATACTAAGCTGTGCGGCCACACAGCTTAGTATCGAAATACATGAATTCATGGTATTGAACAGTTTAAGGGTGCACAGCTTCAAAATAGTATCGATATTTCGATGCATTGTGCAGCCCTAGTATAAACAGCATCTATAGCAATTCCTGAATATATTCTTGTAATCAGAATCACTCCATTTACAAGTAAGCTGATAATAAGTACACAGAGCTATTGCAATGAAAATCCCTCAGCAGAAAACAAGCTGTGATTCATTTGGTGTAGTCTGCATATGAGCGGAGATGAAAGACGTGTAAACCCCCCCCCCCCAGCTTTTCTGTGTAATTATCATAGCTCTTCTGTGTGTAGTTGGAATAAAGTCAATTTGCTACTGATATAATTCAGAAGATATTAATTAAGGTTCACAAATACTAACTTTCACTTTGGCAAAACAAACAGTTGTATGTCACATTTAAAGAAAAGATAAAACGGCAATACTCTAAAGTATTTTAGAATCTTTTTTAGTTATTTTTGCATAAGACTGAAAAGTAATTTATTAAGTATATTTCAGTCTGAAGCCTGGTGTTATTTGTGGAAAACGGGACAATAACTGGGTGGATCTGCAGACTCAACCACAATATCAGTAAAGGATGTTGTTTTGCTCTCCTAAGAGATTAATTTGTGTCTCCCTGAAGGAAAGTCCTTTTCTACCATAGAAGGGCGTTTTCCACCCATATGAGGATGAGCAGGTATTGCTGTGATCACAGATGACATTACATTTTTTATAAATGTAATTTCTTTCTATTTTCTACTTGGGAAACTTTACATTAAGAGGTATTTCCAAACAAAGGCTATTCCTATAATGAGCCACCAAAGCAATGGGACAACCTGCCATTATTGTGGTTGTATAAGAAAATCGAATTAAAAATGTTACATTTTGTTACACTGAAGTTTATAATGTTTGCTGGGGAGAGGTGGTCGCCCATGCACAGTCATTCTCCATTATTATCTATGGGAGATACAGAAATAGCCAAAAGCACTGCCTCAACTTTCCCTATATTTGCTATACAATATAATGTTGAGTACTTGTCAATATAAATGTCACGGGACCATAAAACTAATCTACATTTACCTGTGTAGTGTCATTGTCATAGAATATTGCCATACATTTTATTCAAACTGTGTTGCAGTCACATGAAGTCTGCATAAAGTGGTACACCAGTCTTGATCAATCTACACCATTAGGCCTTATTCACATGAACGTGTAAGACGTCCGTGCGACGGCCGTTGAAACAACGGCCATCACACAGACCTATATAATGCAGTGGGGCCGTTCACACAGCCGTTGTTTCAACGGACCGTGTGAAGGGTCCGTGAGAAAATAGGACAAGTCCTATTTTTTCACGCTTCACGCATCCCTCCATAGACTCTAATGTATGGGGGATGCGTGATAACGAGTCCTGCAGCGCAGAGCACAGATGCATATCGGACGTGAAAAAATAATGTTTTTCACGTCCGAGATGCGCAACGCTCGTGTGAATCCGGCCTTATAGTTATTCTACACAATCTTTTGAAACTGTAGTATCATTGAGCAGCAGCATTTGTTTTGTAGCTTGGCTCTTATTCCTTAATGTCAAGATAGAATTACTGAAACTTGTCAATAACTAAAAGTATCCAATAAGACTCCTCTCTCCCTTATGAATTGGAATGATATTCCTCTAATACTTATTATACAAAGCATGCCTTTTCTTGTGAACAAAGAACAGATTGCTAAAAAAACACAAAGATTAAAAAACATTCTGTAATGGCTGTCTACAAAGGATCTTTTTGTCTCATTTGCCTTGTGGAAGTTTAGCCTAGTGTGGTATGTTTCATTGTAAGAACATAACATGGCACATGTATGATATTATGTGCCACCTTCAATCTGAAATTCTGATATACATGTATTTTTTTTAAGTTCTACAAGATAACAGCTTGACTGATGATACTGCTTTAGCGGCAAGCAGCAGTTCTAGCTGCCAGATTATTAATGATATCATTCATGCTTCCAAACAAGTAGCAAAACAGGGAAGCAAGCCAAAGAACGCACAAGAGTGAGCGCACACTACTTAACTGAATCACCGAGCAGAATTAGACTTAATGATTTTTACTCCGTTACAATGCAGGCTGGGAATAGAATACAATTGGGTGCTGATCATTAGACAGCTCATATGTCATCTATTTCATACAGTAAGATTTTAGGTTTGCTATCCCTTCAAAGCATTAAATATTGTCATTGTACCTAAACACTAATGTGACTGCATTGTGAATGCCGGAAGTGTAACTAGTTGAGATCGACAAATAAAATAACAAGTTTGCTCCCTACAACACAATTGCTGCCCCTTAGCTCCATACCCCATTCAAGCATGAGCTTTTGCATAACAGAATATAAGTGAGGTATTCAGTGGGAAATTTTAAGAGGTGTACTCAGTAGACTTAAACTTAAATCTCCAAACAGAAATCACCCAATTATGACTACAGGAGGGACCTGAAAGACTGCCACCTATTGTGATTTTTGTGAACATTATTAAAAAATGAAATGCCGCCTGCAAATTAATAATGCCTTTCTGCCCCTCCTTCATAACTCCTTTAAAACTTTTCCTATAGAGTCTTTCTCTTCAGAACTAGTTTTCGGAACGGGTCTCTACCCTCATCTGAGGTCAGTGTTCGTGACTCTGCAAGAAGAAAGTGACTTGGCAAGAGTGGCATTCATGGCAGAAAAGCAGTGCTAAGTCACACCTATTCAAAAGCATCTGGTTGATCGCTAAGCTGTGATAATGTTATATGCATACTCAAGTATAAAGTAGAATTCTGTAAACAACACAGTTCCAATAAAATCTGACATAAATTAAATACAGCATTTCACACTATGTGCATTGCATCAACAGCTGGTTATAGTGTTATGGTGTAAGGATGCCTTGACATAATTGAAAAAAAATCATAAATTCTGCACCATGCCATATATGTTCAACATCTGCTCATGAAGCAAGACAATAATCCAAAACACAAAAATAATCTATATCTGAACTGCTAAGGAGAGTTGCCTAGAAGATGATGGGGGTCATTTTATCTAAGATTTATCCAATGGATGATGGCTGATAATACTGACCCTTCTCACTCACGGGCTCCTCTTCAGCTCCGGCAGCAAGCAAAATGTGTGCGGCGGCACCTGGAGCTGAATAAGAGCCTGGGAGCAAGGAGTGTAGAAGCCCTTTTATATGGGTCTGAATTAATTTGGGGATATGGTCTGAGGTGTGAATTCATTTAAGGGTATGGTCTGGGGTCTGAATTTATATAGCGGCAGGGAATGGGCTGCAGAAGCGAAGGGCCAAAGATGTCTTTGCAGTAAACTGCACTAGTCAGGAGTAGTAGTCATAATGGTCTAGACCAGATGGAGAAGAAAAGAAGAGGGAACGTCTACAGTCAGATATTACATCACCTGTGAGTCACTGGATTTATAGAGGAGCTTTCACCTCTCCTGACATATCTGTTATAGTAAATACTTGTATTCCCCATGAGATAGGAATTCTTGAGCATTTTACTTAGAACACTGTGTTGTGACGTTGCTCTATTATTCCTCCTGGAAATGTGTGAATAAGGCATGGAAAACATTGAGACTTTTTTCTAGCGCAACTATTTGATTTTTACTCTAGAGCTACAGCTGCAGTGCAAAACAATACATTGAGTTGCATGCAATCTTGTGTGCTGCAGTGTCACTCGCTAAAATTAATCAGTAGTGCTACACAAAAAAGTCTTTCTGTATCCCTCACCTAATTGACAACTGAGTGTTAACATTCCCCTAGTCAAGAGCATGTGTCCCTACACAGTCTGATACTGTCAGAGATAATTGGACACTGTCAGATTGTGCAGGGATACAGCTCTTTGACATGGGGAATGGTAACACCCAGTGTCAATTTATTCATATATTTCCAGGATAAATAACAGAGGAACGACACAATGCACAGTTCTAAGTAAAAGGTGCTTTAGAATTTTAGAATTTTGACCAAATAAAACGAATTCACTGTTGCGAGTTGAGCAACACTATTCCTCCCCTCACCTAGATTTCAATCATGGATCCACCTCGGTCCATGTCTTGACTTGAACCTAATAGAAATGATGTGCAGAACCTGAAACAAGCTGTGGATGCATGAAAACACACTAATGTGCCTGAATTAAAGCTCTTCTGAAAAGTAGAATGGGATAAAATTCTTAAACAGCAACGTGAGAGACTGATATTCAATTATAAGAAGCAAAAGGATGCATTTCTTGCTGCTGATAGTGTGACCATTTTTAGATCCGTATGATACAATTGGGTAAAATGAAGTAAACAACCATTTTCTAAATATTAATGCATTTTATTAGTAGCAGACTCTTTTCATAGAGTATTACAATGAAATCAGAAATCATTACGTCTGACAAATAGGCAATAATAGGGGATATCTGCAAGTTGGAAGATAATTTATCAGCACTGACACTGCAATAATTATAGTTTTATAACCTTCTCATTATAGTTTGGTAAGCTGTTGACAGGGAAATTCGCTGTTGTAACAATTTCTTATTAAATTTGTAACTAGATTCTTGTTAGGGCACGTTCAGACGTGGCGGAATTGCTGTGGAATTCCGCTGCGGACAGTCCACAGTGGAAATCCGCAGCAGACAGTTTGTCCATTGGTTTCCACACCTTTTTAGTTATCTTCGTGCAGACATTGCGGAAAACTCTGCTGCGGACCATAGGAATTTTGTGCGGAATTTTGTGCGGAATTTTCTGTCTGCAGCATACACTAACTTGATGCGTACTTGTTGCGGAATTTCTCCATTGACTTCAATGGAGTTTCAAAATTACGCAATGAAATCCGCAGATGTAATGTGTGTTGCGTTGCGGATTGCTTTCAGGAACAGGATATTTCATCATTTTGGATGGATCTATGTGTGTCGAGGTCTATAGCCAGACTGGGATGGAATGTTTGAAAGAAAGCAGGATGTGATCTGCACCTGAATCCGCAGCATTTTACTTAACATTTTAGCCAAATCCGCAACGGAATCTGCAACGCGGATTATGTGCGGCATTGATGCGGACAGTGTCTGAAGAATTCCGCCACGTCTGATCATGCCCTAACGGTCCCCTTCTGCTAGTAATGCCCACAGATTGGCAAAGTCAGCTACTGATTTTTTTTTTTATTAAGAACCTATCCTCGGAATTAATCAAAATGTTAAAACAGCAAATAAAATACTGGGTCCTATATTAGAAAACAACTTTTTTGTTTTTATTATTTGTACAATTTGAATTTTTTAAATAAATAATAATGTCTTTAATGCCAACAGTTTTTACTAATACTTGTTGGAAGCAAACATGGCCTCTCATGCCAAGATACTACATTAAGAATAGAGGCCAGATGTTTTATTACAGCCAGACATATAAAAATGTATCACTTGCCTCATGTTGTATACCCAGCATTTGGCAGGTAAGCTAGAAATAATGGTGCGTCTGGTTGTTGGCTGAGCCAAACCATACAAAAACATGGCTTCTCCACGTCTGTATAAATCGGAGAGGTCAGCTGCATGCGTTCTCTTGTATGGTTTTCATATGGATCCCTTTCACTTGTAACAAAAATAAATGAACCAAGTGATAAAAATGGTGTGTCTTTTGTGCTGAGGACATCTGTTCTTTGTTCATTTTGGTTTATTATAAGTGATTTTTTTTTTTACATGCTCGCGCAAAAATACTTCACACCTCTTCAAAATATATGATGTGCAAGGGTGCCTGTCTGCATAATAGAGGTTACACAATGACTGCATGCAGAACTTATTGAAAACATAGGTGGCACCTAGTCTTCTTTATTAAGCAGAAGCCAAGATGGCTTTATATTTCTTCATGCACGACATCTGTATATTATAAATCATTAGGTTAAGCTTGCAAAAAACAAATATTTATTTTAATTTATTTATACTAAGACCATGATTTTGCAGGACTTTGTTCACATCTGCGTTGGGGTCCCGTTCTGACGTTACGTCGGAGCTTTCCATCAGAACGGGACTATGAACAGACACGAACGGAAACCAGAGCTTTCCGTTTCCATCACCATTTCCGTTTGTCTCTGTTGTGCACCCGTTCTGACGGAAAGCTCAGACGGAACTTCAGAACGGGAGCCCAACCAACAGAGCCTAAAAAGAATATATCTGGTGAGTTACTTAGAGACCTATAGGTAAATGTACAATGTAAGTTGACTTGAACGTATGACACCAGGCCAATCATGCCTAAACCCTTAGAAATAGGTAATTAGGAAAGTATCTGATACAAGTGAATGAGTGTGCCAATGCAGTACAATCACCATCAGTATAGCTATAATGATAGAACTGTTCTATGCTGCTACAGATACTTTATAGCTAATGTCAGTGCATATTGATAGTGACTAGGAATTAAAGAGTATCAATCATCAAAATGTTTGGACCCATCAATTTAGAATTATACAATAACATGTACTATGTGAGGGTTTTTTTTTCTTCATATAAAACGTACATTATGATTCATCTGAATTCCGCCTGTGATTAGTTGCTCCAGAGATTTCAGCGCTGTTAGGCTAAATTCACACCACGTTCAGTATTTACTTATGGTCCTGCCAAAGTTATGGCCAGACGTATGCAACTGTATACTTATGTCTGCCGTAGATTGCGCAGTATTAATTTCCTTGTTTATTATCCTTACCAATACAGTTGAGGGGTGCGGGATCCTGGCCAAACGTACTTTTGGCATATGTTTGGCCATTAAAGTCTATGGGCACTTCGACGTTTACATTGGGAGATTTTCCAGTCATATATATGCCGACAGGAATACATAATTTAGCAGCTTCCCCTATATACTGACTCTCCTGTCATGTCTTCTCATATTTACTGAACAACAGTGAACGTGATTGGTCTCTCTCTGTAGCTCCAGCCTTAAAGCTCGACATACTCTAGGGATTTCAGACGGCTGTTTTCTGAACAATTTGTCACAGTTGGTCTGTGATGGTTGTCCTTTTTGAAAATGACAAATCGATCTCTTCCTTGATCTGTGGACTGGTCAGAGATTTTAGTGATGGGATACAGATCTGTCGTTTGGCACGAACGACTTAACAAGGACTGCACCCCACAATGACCTAAAAAAAATCCAACACGACGCATCAATTTTTCAACAGATATCTGTCTTAGTTTTGTATCTGTTACACTCGTTCATGTCACAAAAAGGCGCCGAGAGTGGAAAAGAATGGTGTAAATGAACCTTTTCTGCCATCCAATGTCTCTAGTGCATGCTCAGCATTAGATTCAAAGGGACAGGTACTGCCTTTAGACTTACTATCTGACCATTTGCTCAGCAGGACGCTAACAACGTAAAAGATGTATATTCGAAGATATGTATGAATAATAATATGAGAATATATTGTAACTTAAAAAGCAGTGACAGTTTCCCTTTTGTGACTGCCTCGTTCATCTGAGCGAGGCTTTCAGAAATCCATGTACATGCTGCAGCAACAATCCCATTCAGATGTATGGAATGGAAATATCTGCTGTGTGTGAATGTACCCTTTAAAGAGGATCTGTCACCTCTCATGATATGTCTGTTTTAGTAAATACTTGTATTCCCATAAAATAACAATTCTGGAACATATTTTCATAGAACTCTCCGTTGTGCCGTACCTTTGTTATGCCTTTTGTAACTAGGGTGTTACAATCTCCCTTGTCAAAGTGGCGTGTCCCTACACAGTCTGAGACTGTGAGCACTGATTGGACATTGTTAGACTGTGATTGGGACACACCCCCACTAGTAACACCCAGTTGTTCCTTTATTCATAAATTTGTAGGAAGAATAACAGAGGAACGGTACACGCAGAATTCTGATAAAGATGCTCCAGAATTTTTATTTTATAGGGAATACAAGCATTTACTAAAACAGACATGTAAGGAGAGCTGACAGGTCCAATTTAAGTCAGCATATGTAAGTCAATTGAAAATAGACTCCTCTGGAAACCTCGATTTTATCTATTATCAATTTTGCAGCAATCAAACAGATGCAATGGACACTACAACATATAAAAAGGGGTGTCCAGATCACCAAAAAACAGGCCATGGGGGAAATGCCATTAAATAATAAATGAAAGATACTTTACCGGTTAAATCTCTAACTGCAACAGCGCCACTGCTTTGGTGCTCCCCGCCCTGCTCTGTTTACTGTGCTGTAGCTAAAGCCATGGCTTCAGTGGTCCTGTGTGTCGACGTGACGTCATCGATACAGGTCAGTAAACAAAGACCGATGGGAAGTACTGGAGCTCAAGAAGCAGGGGATTTAATATGTAAGTTATACTTCTTTTCATATTTGATTCCATTCCTCACCCCCGGCCCGTTTTTGGGTGATCCTCTAAAACCTCTTTAAGAAACTTTTAATAACATCCTCTGGATGTCTTGAACTGCCAAGGACTACGTTTTAGCAAATTTTTATGAAGATGGTATGCAAAGCATAATTATCTGTACATAATAAGTTGCAAGATTTGCAAAATATGCAAAGCTAAATGAGATCTTATAGCATCAGGTAAGAACCTCACATGTGATTCCCTGTGTTTTATTAGAGTTTCAACACAAATGACTTTTTATGAAATCCAAGATAACAGAAAAAACTAAAACGATAAATCTACCACTCCTGCCACTCAACCCCTATCTGCGCACATAGCACTAAAAACAAACATACTCGATTAAGAGCTAGGTTCACTATAAGACAAAACATCCATGAAGTAATACCATAAGTAATAAAAAGCAATTTGCGATCACAGTATTTCTTCGGTGTATTCCGTTAATGAAACTTTCAATTCCAGACATGATATAACCGACTCCGAAGAACTTAACACCATGAAGTAGAGGCCCATCTGAATGACAATGAAACCGTAGAGCTCTACCACCTGCAATATCCAACCTGTTAATATTTGTATATAGAAATGTACGTGAGGTTGAAAAACAGAAAGACAACTGGCCTGGGCCCAACAATCCAACGTACTGCTTCCAGCTGATGAAATCATTGACTTGAATGTAATCTTTTTCACGCTGAATATGTGTGAATGTATTATTTGGCAAGTGCTGGCCATGTGCATATTGCAATAACCGCGTGGAGTTGCTGGTAAAAAGTGCCAGCCGTTTATGATTGAGCTATAAAATGTCTGCTTTGTGGTATGTTTGCTTGGCTTCATTACATATAATAATTGCATCCTGGCTCACAGATGTGTGTTAATGTCTTTTTTTGCACCTTAAGATACATTTTGGAAACACATGGACAATAGACACAGGCTTTTTCAGCTAACGTGTGCAGGCGTGAATGCCAAGGAAACGTTGGTGGGGCACGGAGCCAGCAATTTGTGAGTTGCTCGTACATAAATTGTAGGTAATGGATAATGAAAACATGGAGGAACTGACACTAATTTGGAAGGTTTCCTTTTGGTCTACTACTCCAATTCTGCCTCCACTTTCTCCTGATTTACAGCTAGAAAAATATTCTCCTTGTTTAAAATGAGTTGTAATTAAACTTTCTCCTTGACCCTGAGCTATAATTATGGTATAACACAGAGCAGTAGTTGTGGAAAGCTCATTTTCCTGTCCTAGTAGATTTCTAGACTGGAGAAGACACTATGCATGAAATTAATACAATTGATTTAAGGAATGTGATATTCATTAAGAATAAAACCTTAGAGAATCATGCATAAAAGTTCTACTCAGGAGAGATCCAAGTTTTCGTTTTTTAACACAAAATTCAAGCACATTTCCCTGGCACTATCACACTGCTCATCATTTTCCGAAAAACATTCCTTAAATTCCTTGCTGGCCAGAAAATCTGGAGTTCGGCAACTACCATTTTTTCACGTCCGAGGTGCACCCGTGCAGGACGCGTTATCACGCATCCCCCATAGACTAGAGTCTAGAGAGGATGCGTAAAAACGCAAAAAAATAGGACACGTCCTATTTTTTCACAGACCCTTCACACGGTCTGTTGAAACGAGTCGTGTGAATGGCCCCATTAAAATACATGAGTCCGTGTGACAACCGTTTTAACGGCCGTCACACGGACGAGACACACGCTTGTCTGAATGAGCCCTTATAAATAGGCCTGTGATTTCTCGCGATTGTCCTTATTAGGTACACTAATCTAATAAGGCTTTTACATCTAGTTCTCATTTTGCACTTAATACATAAGAAGGATAAGTGTATAATTTACAAGCTGTCAGGACAATGTAGTGTGGAGCGCTTGGCAAATGTTCTGATGTTTGTGTCATTTCGGCTTGTCTACATATCAGAAATGAATATATTACATTTATGATAAACACGTTGCCTGCCTCTAATTTTTCTCATCTTTGTTTGGACAGAAACATATTTTGACAGATATACTTTTTAACAGATTCAGACTCAAAACATTTCCTGTTCTCTATGTTCAAACCTCAAAGAATGTGTAAGATGCAATTTGTATTTCCAGCCCACGCAGAAAATAGGATTTATTTGCTAGGTACATAGTCTATGATAAATTTACCTTGTTTTTATTAAAAATAAAGAAACAGAATTTTGAAAGCAGTAATAATAATAATAATAATAATGGGATGATGGGAGGCGTTAGCTTGTTGTCATTACACCATATTTAGTCTAATATAGTATAATATATACTAATATTCTCAACTATACTGCTTGAGCGCAATGTCAAATGAATATAGTGAATGTGTGCAAAAACTTCTTTCCTTTTAAAGCAAATAATGGTGAGTCGAAGCAAAATATATGCCTGTGTTTTCTTTACAGGAACATAAACTATATAAAAACTATAAGAGATTTTATTAAAAGAAAACACTGGATTTTCTTCTATTTGTGGGGATATAGTGGTGGACAAAAAACGTAAAAGTACATGAAAATAAAACTTTGTGTGCACTACACGCTAAACAGAAGATATATTAAGAAACACATTTAGTCTGGAACATATTTTAGAGCTAAATCCACAATGAAATCTGTTGTAGCCTACATGCATGCAATATGCTAATAGATTCAGTAAATTCATTGAATGTCATGGCAGCATGGAGGAAAAGCATCACGTTGTGCAATACAAGCACCAAAATATTTATATACTTACAAGACCAAATAAAATGATACAAAAATCCCCAGTAGTGGAGAAGATATTACAAGGCCACCAAATTCTACTGTACAGGGACAAGCTATACATTTCTGATACCTTTGGGAAAGAATGATTTACCATCCTGTACCCATTATAGTGGATTGTAATAAACATTTCTGATTAAACTCCAGGATAAACAATGGCTTCTATCACATGGTTACCTGCACAATAGGATGTCCACCAGTAGATGCCTTCACCGCCCCGCGGCTTCCTTCCGTCTCATAATGAGCTCTATGATGAGATTTGGGCTGCACTTCAATGCGAAGTTCATAAGGTCCTGACTGCGACGGCAGATGCCAATCAAGGGCAGGCAGAGAAGGGCTGTAATGGAAAAGAACAGCTATTTAACAGATATTAAATATTAACACAAAGTGTATTATCCCACACCACAGGAATTTGCCACTATTACTTTAGAGACCATGATTTGCAGTCTATCCTTCACTATCTTACATTTAAAATTTCATCAATAAGTCTAATGCCATGACATAAGTAATTTAGAAGCTCGAGAAGCCAAAACCTATTTCTCCTTCATGAAGATGGACGGCCGCTGATGTTACACTTGCTACCAGACTCCTTATGTAAGTGGAAATTGTGTGTACATTGTTTCCCTTTCCATGAATTTGACTGTGTTTAATTGTCTTCAGAGTTAGAGTATTAATAAATAAGCAAGCAGATGATGGAGAAATACTATATTAACAGGAAGGACTTATCTATCTGGTTATAAAGGGTCATGGTTGTACTCAAGGTAGCACCAAGATACTGCATAATCCTTTACCAAAAAAAACCAATGGTAAACATAAAAATCAAGAGACAGAAGAATTGACACATTGAAAGTAAGAAAGAAATGGTTCAAAGAGTACTATGAGGGTTAGACAAATTGCTGTAGACTTCAAGAGTCACCTAGAGCACTTTAGGACTAGCGTATTTTTTGTAGTAGAAAGGCAGTAAGAAAATTTCCATATATACTCCATAAATACTCCATTAGAAGAAAAAAAGCCAAAATCTTAGAGACGTCAGCAGCAAATTGTCTATGCACATTAGGTACTCCAGCCCTGTACTCTCCAATGTACATCTTTTTACCTGACTACATCTCTTTACTAATGTTTAAAGAAGTATCACAGTTTCAGAAAATAAAAGTAATTATCTGTAGAATAAAAAATTATAACATTTGTCAATATCCTTTTTGTATCAATTCTTCACAGTTTTCAAGATCTCTGCTTGCAATCATCCAGAAGTAACTTTCATTGTTTATTTCCAGTGGATAAACATCTGTCCTGGTCATGTGATGGACACACAAGTACACGGCTAATTACAACACACCTGTACTGTATAGGCCCGCATACACATGATGTAGTCTGAATATGGCGGGACCGGACGACCATCTAATATGTATGGGGCCTCCCGAGTCTCTTGGTGTCATGATGTCATGGTAAAGAAGGATCAAGAATATTGCATTTTCACACCTGATCCTTTTGTTCTCAGGGAAAATAACCCACCCCTATAAGTCTGGCAGCAGCTTACTCCCCTTTCTCCCCCTGGCCGACAGGTATTGAAAGTGTATGGCCACCTTAAAGAGGCTCTGTCACCAGATTTTGCAACCCCTATCTCCTATTGCAGCAGATCGGCGCTGCAATGTAGATAAGAGTAACGTTTTGTTTTTTTTTAAAACGAGCATTTTTGGCCAAGTTATGACCATTTTTATATTTATGTAAATGAGGCTTTCTAAAGTACAACTGGGCGTGTTTAAAGTTATGTACAAGTGGGCGTGTATTGTGTGTGTACATCTGGGCGTTTTTACTTCTTTTACTAGCTGGGCGTTGTGTATAGAAGTATCATCCACTTCACAACGCCCAGCTTCTGGCAGTGCAGACACACAGCGTGTTCTTGAGAGATCACGCTGTGACGTCACTCACTTCCTGCCCCAGGTCCTGCATCGTGTCGGACGAGCGAGGACACATCGGCACCAGAGGCTACAGTTGATTCTGCAGCAGCATCGGCGTTTGCAGGTAAGTCGATGTAGCTACTTACCTGCAAACGCCGATGCTGCTGCAGAATCAACTGTAGCCTCTGGTGCCGATGTGTCCTCGCTGGTCCGACACGATGCAGGACCTGGGGCAGGAAGTGAGTGACGTCACAGCGTGATCTCTCGAGAACACGCTGTGTCTGTGCACTGCCAGAAGCTGGGCGTTGTGAAGTGGATGATACTTCTATTCACAACGCCCAGCTAGTAAAAGAAGTAAAAATGCCCAGATGTACATACACAATACACGCCCAGTTGTACTTAAGAAAGCCTCATTTGCATAGATACAAAAATGGTCATAACTTGGCCAAAAATGCTCGTTTTTTAAAAATAAAAACGTTACTGTAATCTACATTGCAACGCCTATCTGCTGCAATAGCAGATAGGGGTTGCAAAATCTGGTGACAGAGCCTCTTTAACTTTGAATCAAATCACATGTAAAAGTGTAGGATAAGCTGCACTGTACATAAACTGCTATACACTAGCTCAGGACTGTATAAGCAAGGCATATGCCTAGGGAGCTGCTTAGTGTGTACAGGAATACATGACATGTTCCATAGCTTTAACGTGGTAGTTTAATTTTAACTAGTGCAAATAAAAAAAGCTGAAACTCTTAACATTTAGAGCTTATTCACATGAATGTGGGGAAACTCGGACGTGAAAAACTGCAGTTTTTCACGTCCGAGTTTCACCCATGCGGAACCCGTTTTCACGGATCCCCATAGACTTGAGTCTATGGAGGATCCGTGAAAATGGAAGAAAATAGGACGTGTTCTATTATTCAAAGGAGCCTTCACACGGTCCATTAAAACAATGGCCGTGTGAACGGCCCCATTGAAATACATGCGTCCATGTGACGGCCGATGTTTTAACGCCCATCACATGGACATATTCAACGTTCGTGTGAATAAGCCCTTAAAATAATTAATGATTAACTAAATATATTTGAAATAAAGTATAATTTTTACAAATCTAGACTGTAAGGCTCTATTCACACGACAGAGTCCGAGTGTCGGCCGGTAAAAACGGTCGTATTGGTCCATTTTTCTCGGCCATTTTGCATCCGTTCCGTTTCCGTTCCGGGCCGTGTTTCCGTTTTTAATATTCAATTTTGACCCGTTTTGCATCTGTTTTTTTCCTTGTCCCTTTTAAAAACGGATGAATTTCATTTGTACATTTTCTGACACACACTTCCCTCTGTAGATAATGCCACAGCCCCCCTGTAGGTAATGCTACACAGCCCCCCCTTGTAGGTAGTGCCACACAGACCCCCTTGTAGGTAGTGCCACACAGATCCCCTTGTAGGTAGTGCCATACAGACCTCCTTGTAGGTAGTGCCACACAGCCCCCTTGTAGGTAATGCCACACAGCCCCCCTGTAGGTAATGCCACACAGTCCCCCTTGTAGGTAGTGCCACACAGACCCCCTTGTAGGTAGTGCCACACAGACCCCCTTGTTGGTAGTGCCACACAGCCCCCTGTAGGTAATGCCACACAGCCCCC
The DNA here is from genome assembly GCF_050947455.1 of Rhinoderma darwinii. NCBI lineage: Eukaryota > Metazoa > Chordata > Amphibia > Anura > Rhinodermatidae > Rhinoderma > Rhinoderma darwinii. The sequence goes on along the minus strand of NC_134691.1, from coordinate 134,390,019 downwards.
CTGTACAGTGAAGTCAGGGACTTCTCCTGGATCAGAATCAGTGGCCACAGGGCCGGGGATTCCGCTTCAGAAGTCCCTGGCGACACTGTCCATATATGGACAATGACGTCAGGGACTTCTCTTGGAGCGGAATCCCTGGCAACAGCTTCGGCCGAAGCCTTGGCCGGGGATTAGGGATTCAGCTTCTACAGGGAGCAACAAAATACCCTCCTCCTCCTCCTCACATGCACTTCGCACTGTGAGGAGAAGAGAGCGAGCGGCAGAATGCAAGGCCGTCACTCGGATCACATCCGAGTGACAGCCGTGCTTTACACGGCCCCATAGACTTCTGTGGGAGCCGTGCGGCCAGGAGAACGGCCCAAAATACTGCATGTTCCCTGTCATGTGAATAGGGCCTTAGTCACAATTTAACCAAGTAGCTAGAATACATATATACTTACTATAGAATAATAAATGTCTGATCAGCCATAGTTAAACCCATTAATGAACAGTGATTCTACTACATCAACTGTACAATATTATTGTAAGATCTTTTTTTTTTTCAACTAAAATACAGCATGGATATGAGTGGGTAAGGTCAAGCCTAGGGAAATTTGCATTAGTGGTATGTATGGAATTTAGTGTTTCATCTATTTTATTATTTTGTATCTATTGCATTTTCATTTATTTTGTGGATGAATATTGTACATAAATATATGGGACTGTATTATTTCTATGTATTTGTCCTGTAGGGATGGAAGGTAATGGATACCCAGACCTGCTCTGTTGGTTTTTGTAGCTTGATACAATTTAAAGAGAGAAAATAAGATATACTATTTTCTTTTAGTCTTACTAATGCTAATTCCCTCTCTAGATAAAGCGTATCCTGTTCCTAAATACATTGTGCCAACTGAAAGACGCTTCCATTAGGGTATGTGCACACGATAGCAGGCATTTACGTGTGAAATGACAGACTGTTTTCAGGAGAAAACAGCTGCCTCGTTTCACACGTAAAAGCTCCTCCTCGTATTATGCGAAGCGTCTGTGACGCTCGTAAATCTTGAGCTGCTCTTCATTGAGTTCAATGAAGAACGGCTCAAATTACGTTTCAAAGAAGTGTCCTGCACTTCTTTGCCGAGGCAGTCAATTTACACGTCGTCGTTTGACAGCTGTCAAACGACGACGCGTAAATGACAGGTTGTCTGCACAGTACGTCGGCAAACCCATTCAGATGAATGGGCAGATGTTTGCTGACGTATTGTAGCTGTATTTTCAGGCGTAAATCGAGGCATAATACGCCTCGTTTACGTCTGAAAATAGGTCGTGTGAACCCAGCCTTACTCTTCTAGTATCGCATTAACATTAATAACAAGAATTTGGTTCTAGGAATGTTGGTAGGTAAGATATGAGGTGTTACAATTGTATATACACTAGAAAATAACATTAAAATTCCCATTAAAACATTAAAGTTTACCAGGAGGAAGTAAGGTCAAAGCCCATTTTTAAAACAATATAGAGAGATTACTCCATTGCGTAGTCTTTGACCCTTGTGACGTATCCATATATCTATGGATATCTATTTAAAATCATGATACAGACAAGTATGTTGATGGACTTTCACTGTGGAAGGAAGTTTAGTTAAAAAGGGAGATTAACAAAATAGCTCACATTTCTATCTAGTATTGGCCTTCAGCAGGCCAGAGCAAAAGTTACTGAGGTCAGATGGAAACATATTGAATGGGAGCAGGAAACATATTGTGACCAACACAGTGGAAACCTGTGTGATCAAAATCTGTATAGAGCCCATGCCACTAAATCTCATCACTGCTAGAATTTTCCTCGAAAACAAATATGTAAAAGATCTGAAGCATCCTGTCTTTCAAACAAGATCTAATCTTTTGTTGATCTAAGGTAAACTAAAAAGAAAAAAAAACTAAGAGACAATCCCATGTACAGTATATTATAAGTTGTGTTGGCATACAGATATTGCCTGACAATAGCCTTACACTTAAAGGAACAGTGTCATCACAAATTATTTTTTTATATGTTAAAGATGTTAGTGCTTTATTAAAAACGTTTATATTCATTTGTGTGTTTGTGTTTTACTTTTTCTTATTTTTACACTTTTTCTTCCCTATGGGGGCTGCCATTTTTTGTTCCATTTCTGTCTGTGTCGATTAACGACACATACAGACATGGAATACGGCAGCCACAGTCCCATAGGGACTGCGAACGGCTCCCGTCCCATTGACTTCAGTGTACGGCGTCTGTGTGGGAACTGCGCATGCGCCGCTCCCACACAGTCCAATTCGAAATTGGCGCCGTCCGGCGCCATTTTCCTGTGGACCGGAAGTCGCGGCCGGACAGTAATATTACTACTTCCGGTCGCGGCTTCCGGATTTGTGCACTTGGACCAGCGGCAGCAAACGGAGCGGACGGGCCGGAGGGAGCCGCGGCGGCAGGAGCAGGTAAGAGATTTCAATGTATGTTCGTGTTTGTGTGTGTTTACTACTGTATGTAAACCTACTACACTGTGTGTTAGCTCAAAAAATGGCGACACACAGCGTAGGAGGTTACACCGTTCAAACCCCTCGTTTATCCCGGCACTAGCCAGGATAAAGGAGGGGGGGATGCTGAGAGCTCACTAGAGCGAGGGCTTTTAACCCATTGTTGCAATGCTGCAATTTTGGGAATAGCTCCATCTAGTGACCAAAAATGGGTAGTATTATAAATTAGAATTAATTTATTATATTTCCTGACTATTTCCTGACTCGTGAAAAAAATAAAAAAAATTTGAACAATGTTTAATCACCCACACACTAAATGTTTAATTTTTTAAAAAAAAACATGTTTTTCTGGCAACACATTCCCTTTAACCTCTTAAGGATACGGCCTAGTTTTGTCCTGAAGGACGCAGCAATTTTTTGCTTTTTCATTCCTACATTCCAAAAACATTTAAAAAAAAAATTCCGATGTAACCATATAAGGTTTTTTTCAGAATGAGTTGTATTTCTTAATCGCACCATTTTGGGGTACATTTAATGTATTAAATAATTTTTTTGAACTTTTTTGAGATGCGGAATGAAAAAAAAACCAGCATTTCGCCATTGTTTTTTGGGATTTATTGTTATGCCGTTCACCGTGCATTATAAATAATATGTTAACTTTAATCTGCGGGTCATTACAGCAATACAAAATTTATATGGTTTCTATCACTTTTGCACAATAATTTGCTTTTGTGTCGCCACATTCCTCAACCTTATTTTTTCCGTCGATGTATCTTTATGAGGTCTTGTTTTATGCGGGAGAACTTGTATTTTTTTCGTGTGGTTGAACAAAAAACAGCTATTCTGGCATTGTTTTTTTTTTTTTAAAGCATTCACCACGTGGGATAAATAATGTGTGCATTGTATTGTACAAGTTGTTATAAATGTGGTAATACCTATTATGTTTATTTTTTTTTTAAAAATTCCAATAATAAAACAGTTACTCAGATTTTTTTTTTTAGTCCTACCATTAAGCTTGACCCTGCAATTCTTTGATTACGATTATATGCCCTGGGACATGGCAGACCTAGGAGTAATAGTTAGACACCTAGTTGCCAGGGGCTCCAACAGGCCTAAAGAAGGGGCCCCCTCCCTCTGTAAAACTGCATAGGTGCCGCTGTCAGTATTGACTGTAACATCTGAGAGATTAGCAGCCCGGTTCTACTTCTACACCGGCCATTACAGCTGACACCCACTGTCAATGGCATGTGGCACAGCTACTGAGCCTATGGCATACCCGCATCATCATAGTACTACGGCGTGATGTGGCAACCACCAGCTCCCCACGCTATACTATTACAGCGTGGTGCAGTATGGGGTTAGTATAAAAATACATCTGCTAACAAAATGTAGCGAACTAAAGAAACTAATAAGTATATCAACATATTGATATATAACAGCATGACTGCAAGAACAATGCCCAGCGTCGGATGGAGTGGTGTAGAGAACGTCGCCACTAGACTGGAGCAGTGGAAACGTGTTCTGTGGAGTGATAAATCATGTTTCTCTATCTGGCAGTCTGATGGACGAGTCTGTGTTTGGCAAATGCCAGGAGAATGTTACCTGCCTGACTGCATTGTGCCAACTGTAAAGTTTGGTGGAAGGGGACAATGCTATGGGGTTGTTTTTCAGGGGTTGGCCTAGGCCCCCTAGTTCCAGTGAAGGGAAATCTTAATGCTGCAGCATACAAAGACATTATGGGCAATTGTATGCTTCCAACTTTGTGGGAACAGTTTGGGGAAGGCCCTTTTCTGTTCCAGCATGACTGGGCCCCAGTGCACAAAGCAAGCTTTATAAAGGCATGTGTATTCAGAATCCTGACACTTCTGAATCTTTTCTGTGAGATTTCCGCAAGCCACGCGTAATCTCGCGAGATTACGAGGTAAACGAGATTTCGTTTCACTTGCTGGAAATCTCACAGAAAAGATTCAGAAGTGTCAGGATTCTGAATACACATGACGTCCAGGCTGGATTTCATGTGTATTCATTATCAGGACACTTGATTATCGTTAATCTCTGTGTATGCGGCTGCACATCGCTGCTGTGTAAATCAATGGAGATGCGTGTATGACGCTGACTGGTCATTGATTGGTCAGCGTCATACACGTAAACACGCCCAGTTAAAAACACAATACACGCCCAGTTGGACATAACGAAAAAAAAATGCCCAATTGTCCATTTCAAAGCTCATTTGCATATATATAAAATAGCTCATAACTTGGCCAAAATGAACGTTTTTTTAAAAAAAAAAAACGTTACTGTTATCTACATTGCAGCGCCGGTCACATGCAATAGGAGATAGGGATTTGAGAATCTGGTGACAGAGTTAGCTCACATATAAATGTGTAAATTCATTAATCTTACAAGATTCATGAGAAAAACTATGAAGGCTGAAATATATAGTTCTTATTTCGCACAAAGCATACAGAGCCCTGATATTGAGTCACTGCTAGCTCTTCTTTTACAGGAAGGAAATGATCTTAAAGGGGTTATAAACTTTATTTTTTATAAAGATGTTTCGTCATTAAATGTAAGTCCCTTCATAATATAAACTGTATTTCTATTGTATTTTCCAGTCCTCTGAATGCAGCCAGTGGAAGGAATAGAGGATATTTTCATTCTAGTTATCATGGCTACATCCAGAATACGGTAGACATTTATATGGTAATGGCGTTTCTTTTAATTATATTTGTTTCTTAAAGGGGTTGTCCCAAGATCAATATTTATCACCTATCCATAGGCTAGGTGATAAATGTCTGATCGCTGGGGGTCCCACTACTGCCTCAATGTCTATGGGGTAGACAGAAAAAGTGAGTGCCAGCTGGGTGCAGATGCATAGACTTTGTATAGCGCGGCACCCAATCAGACATGTAACATCTGTCCTGTAGATAGCTGATAAATATTGATCTTGGGACAACCCCTATAAGAAATAAAATATGTGAATGCTTATCCTCACAAATGTAATGTAGTATATTAGTATATCTAGTACAGATTAGTGAAGAAAGTGAATTTACGTGTATGAATATATTTGACGGGACATAGTCTTGGCAACCAGACTAAAAACTACTAGTGTATACACTGCTGGTTGCATTCAAAGAACTGGAAAACGTGGAAAAATAGAAACAAGTCTTATATTAAAAAGTGACTTTTCATTGATGTCCGGGCATCTTTATAACCCCAGGCATCTTTATAAAAAGGTTTATACGTAGTGGCTTTAATATATCTGGGTTTTTTTCTGTTGGATTACTTCAAACTTCACTCCATTGCCAATCCAGAATAATTCTGTAACATGAAAAAACTGCAGCTGCTCCATATCTCGTGTAATGTAAACATCCGAGAGTCATTTACCAATCCCTGACATGTTAGTGACGTACTCCGGTGTAATATACGGCTTACTACGGAGATGGCTTTTCACTGGCACGTAACAGTTTGTCTCTATGTTATACATTCTTTTTTCAGTCTCTCTGTATTACCTTCAAAAATGTCGATTTTTTTTGCTTCATTTATACAAGAGGAAGTTTCCATATATCTGCTGATATACAACTGATAAGATATTTGTAATTTCTTGTTTTTAGCATGTGTGCTGGTATCTGATAAGTACAATTCTATAACCATTACTGTGTGAACAGGACATTTTCATTGATGTGTATTAGTTGTGAAAAGATGACCGGGTGCTGGGTGAGGGGCTCAGGTGTCCACTCTTC